>NC_064644.1:93885883-94188914 GCF_023864345.2 Schistocerca serialis cubense
GTCTAAGACTGGAACAGGTATTACGTGTAGAGCAGGGTGCACAACATTTGAGCGAGCATTTTCATAACCAAACGATCCAGTGAACTCTATTAACTTCGATAACGGGTGTAAATACCATAAACTGACTACGTGTGTGATTGTGGTTTGCGTGTGAACTTTACGTTGTGTTGCCACTTAGTACGGACTTGGCAGTATTAACTGTGATCTTTATTGTAAAAATACACCTGAAAATTTACATTGCCAAGTTAAAACTTTTATTTCAGTAGCTGGCCACATCCTGTTTACCGGACAATTCTATGTATGTTGCGACCTGCAGTAGACAGTAGTGGTCTAGTATTTTCTACTACAGCTTTAGCTAAAAAAATGAACATTACTGGACACTGGCAGGGCGGTGAAAGGTAATGTGCCGCGCCGCACATGGTGCATCGGCTGGGAAATTATAAAGCAGTAGGAACCAAATTCGTGATCGAGAGGAACGGTCAATAAGCAACTTTACAACAGTGACTGTAGGTGCGAGTGAGATATTGCTGTGAAGACGAACATTCATTTGGAGATGCAACGAGGAGAGAACCTGTGGAACAGAGATTTCATAGCGAACTGGATGCTACGGGACTGATGGCGCAGCGTAGAATTGGTCCGCTGAGCAACAGATGGCACAGTAAGCGGACAGCAAGGCGCAGCAGCTTCCATTGCAGTGGCAGTGCGTGGGGGCCCCGAATCTGGTACACTGCAGGAAGAAAGGCAGATTGCTGTTTTCAACACGCTGCGACGACGTCGGACGAAGAAATATAAGCTAAGTTTATATAGTGTATTATTTGCATGTGTAAACAGACTTGCTAGTATGGACGGGAATGATAATTCTGTGGTTGTGAGAGAGGGCGATGTAAGTCAGTTTGATGTGAGTGCTAGTCAGGCAAGTACTCCTGAACAAAAGCAAGTAGGGGATACCGTTAATATGGAGGTATTAAGTAACGATGTGCCTCAGATATCTCCAGTTGTAAAGATGGAAGTGGAACATAATGTTCCGACCAATTCTGGTATGCGTGACAGTTTAAATCTTCACGATAGTCAGTTGAATGATTTCAGTATTAATAGTTTGTTTGATGTCAGTAGTGTTAATGTGAGTGAGGAGGCTGACAGAACAGATACCAAATTTGGTATTGTGCCTGTACAATTAGCTGAACAAAAATTTGTACAACAGGAAAACAAACCAGTAAATTTACAAGATATGTTTGCAGCTCTAATGACGAATATGAATCAAAATTTCTGTAATATTAATCAGAATTTAACTGAGGTAAAACAAAATTTTGGGAAGTTAGATCAGAAAGTTGAACAACAGTCTGGTAGTATTACCAAGTTAGCTAATGATCTGAAACAGTATAAGACTGAAATTAATGAGAAAATAGAACAACAGGCTGTTGAGCTTAAGAAGACGTGGAGGACGGATTTGCAGGTGTTTGATACTCATGTAAATAAGAGAATTTCTGATGCAGAGAGTAGGTGTAAAAAGTCTTCAGAAAATGTAAAAAGTGAATTAACAGAGCTGGTTAGCAAGATTGCTATTGGAAGCACACAGAATACAGATCAGATAAGAAAAGAAGTAGGTCAAGTCAAGTCAAATTTGACATCAGTAGAATCTATTTGTCAAACTGCACATGGAAATTTAAATAGAAAAATTGATTCTGTGAATGAAAATTGTTTGAACAGTGTTAAAGTTATGTCGGAATGAGTGAATGAGGTTGTGAGTGGTGTAGAACAAATTACTAACAAAACTGGACAAATAACCCTTAAATTAAATGAGCATGACAGTAGACTAAACAAAGTGGAACATAATATTGGATTGGGTGCTAACGGTGAGAGCTGTAGTATGGTGACGGAAACTGCTGAAGTATCTTATATTACAAACAGACAGTTTCTTCGTTTTGATCCAGCTAGAGTTCATCCGAAAGAGTTCTGGAACGATTTTGAAAATGTTTTGCCTAGTTTGTGGAGTGACCGACAGAAGATTGGTTTCGTAACATCGAAGTTTTTGGGTGAGGCTAGGACATGGGGGAACATTGCAACGGAACAATATGAGACATTAGAGCAGTTTAAAGAAGCGTTTTTCAAAGAATATTGGGGCAAGCAAAAGCAAAAATAATTGCAAAACAGTTTCTGGGCTGGGGAAAAGTTCAATCCACGGAAAGAGAATATAAAAAGATTTGCTTTAAGACGGGTGACTAATTTGTCATATTTGACGAACAAATTAAGAGCCTGAGCAAATAATTATGGGGTTAGATGGAAAGTTGCCTCTAAGCTGAGAAATAAAATAGTTGTTGCTCCTAGGAACAATGTTGATAAGTTTATTAGCTATTTGGAAAGGGTGGAGAAGCTTATGCAGGAAGAGCAGACAAATCGTAGTTTTAGGCCTCATAATACAGTTGAGAGAGGTCAGAATGTTAATGTAAACAGAATGGGTGTGTCACATAATAGCCGAGGAAGGAGAGGAAGGGGTTGGCGCTATGCTCCAGTTCCAAGGACAATTGATAATGATCAGGTGCATGCTTACAGACCGTGATCGCCAATTCATGATGACAATGGTTTTCAGGAGAGTGATCAGGGGGGGGGGGGGGGGGGGGTGCGAGGCAGAAATGAAGCAGAATCACAGGGCACAGGAAACTAGATCCCGTCTGTGAAGGGGCTGGCATTTGCAGAACGGGTAGCAGTAATTTGAATCCACTGGCCATACCTTTTGTATACAATAAGAATAAAGTAACTGAAGTCCAAATTATTGACAATAGTGATACAATTGAAAGTAGTAAAGCGAAGGATGATAGAATAGGCATGCTACGAGGTGGCTATGTAGATGGGAGCAGGCAAAAGGAGCACTGTGCTGCAGGTTGTTTGGTGAGAAAAGATGTTGAAAGTGATGTAAAATCTAGCAGTGAGGGAGAAGTGTACAGTAGAGTGAATGAGGAATCTTGCCAGGGAGAAGGAGGTGATGCGAATATACAGGGATTGCAGGAGCTAGATGAGAAGTGGGTAGAAGAATTATTGATGTCAGTAAATAGGGACTTAGAGGAAGCTATGGATGCATTTCATGCCGGTGATGACCAGAAAGGGAGTAAGCCGAGTAAAAATAATGTAGAAGGAGAAGATGAGGTAGAAGAATTAGTGGAGAAACTAATTACTGTAGAAAAGGGAGCTGCAGATTTGCAGAAGTGTTTTAATCTATCCATAGAGGATAGGCTAAAGAATGTAGGAAGAGAGAGTAGTGAAAGCAATCCTGTAGATATTTGTATAATCTCTGGGCACAAGGAAGGTTTCGAAAGGCGTAAGTAAAATTGTACATGACTTGCTTGAGGAGGATGAAGTCACTGTTAAGAAAGAAAAGAAAGTTTGACCAGTAATCAATCTTTTAGTGCAAGGGGAAGAAGTATAGTGCCTAGATGATAGTGGCAGTGATTTGTGTGCTGTTCGTCAGCAATGGTTAGATGCTTTGCCTAATAAAAGAGAGCTAGTAATTATGCCTGTCATGGGAATCCAGATAATTGTAGCCATAGGAAAAGTGAAGAAGCAAGTAAAGTATGAAGTGATGTTGCCTATCAGTATAAATGGTAACCAGTTGTATCATAACTTTCTAGTTATTGAGGGCTTACATATAGATATATTAGTGGGAATTGATTTCTTAATGAAGTACAAGGGGAGGCTGGACTTTGAAAATGACAATATAAGCCTGGAAATGAGTGGGAGAAACATTATAGTGCCTTTCTCTAAGAAAAGAAAGCTTGTGAAGAGGGAAGGTTAGCAGATTCCGATTAGATATTGTAGGAAGAGAACAGATCTGGAAAGGTATAACGAATATGGGGAAGAAGTGGAGGTAGCTCCTGATGAAATGCTCTTAGTAGAGAATAAAATAGAGGAAAAAGTTAGAAATATTCAAGGTTTAGCAGAAACTCAAAAAGGGAGCTGAAAGGAGTAGCAGGGGGTGTTGTTGTGATGAACAGTGGTAACAGTGCGAGTAAAGTATGTGTGGAAAAAGGAGGTGAGAAAGTTAGAGTAATGAGACAGGCAAATATAATTTGAAAAATAAAATGATGCATTTTGGTGATTTTGCAGTAGTGAGGTGTTGTCATGTTGTATATGATGGTATACGTTTTGAAGTAGTAGTGAGAGAAGTAACAGAGATGACTAATTATAGAATATAATAAAAGGGCTCAGAGTAATAAGGAGGAAGGGCATAACTAGTTGTAGAAGGGAGTGTTATCCTGTTGGAAAAAGGTAAAGGAATTGTGGAGTGCAGTTACAAAAGTTACTAATACTAATGCTACCAGGTGTGAAAGGTAAGAGTGAACGGGTGTATATAATGGATTTTGTAAATAGTTATATGTAATTTGAATTTAATATCTTATGTGATTTCGAAGTCATGCTCAAGTTTTGAATTTGGTGTATTATTTGCTATTGTAAAGGACTTCTTAAAAACTTTTGAAGAAGAAATCATAAAGTTAAGCGTATTTATGGAACCTGGTAAAAGCTGTCCTAAAGACTTTGCCGTAGTTGTCAAGTTTTGAGAAAAGATTTAGTGGATAGGGAATAATCAGAATTCAACCTAATTAAGTGATTCAGTGTATGCCTTCAATAGCAATGCGTAATTTTACTGAAGTAGTTAAACACTTTAAAAGAAAATGCAAATTTTCTTACAGTTTAAGAGTTAAATGTTCTGTTAATTTGCTTTGAATAGTTAAAATATAATTAATTAAAGAGTATAGCATAGGGAGAACAATTTTATACTATGTGCTGAGACGGTTATGTATATTAGTAGACTTGACGAAACTATGTTTTGTAGGTAAAAACCACTGTACAATAAGAACTGGCCTGAGAGTGGACCAATGTGCAGTTTTATGGACGCCAACTAACCAAGATGATGTGACATGCTAAGAGAAAAAATCGTGAGGTAGAGGACACTTATGCAGTGCAATGTGTAAGGTAGGAGTGATTTCAAAATTACACCAGGACACCAATCAAAGTGCGGGTGGAGATTCAATGAAATATTGAGTTCATGTAAATAAGAGGAGGTAAAAGGTGAAAAATTTAATTGTAATGGACAAGAACCATTTTATGTAAAGTCACAATTTGTGGAAAGTTTGGTTTTGAAGGAAAAAATTAATTAGTTCAGTTGTAAAGTTTTGTAAAAATTCCTAAAAAAAATTATTAAAAATTTTTGTAAAATATTACACTTAGTTAGGCTGGTATGCCAAGTCTGAAGTAAGAATTCTGTAACTTAGATTAGTAATTTTCAAATTTCACATTTGTTTTGAGAGTAAGGAGACAGTCGCGATGTAGTAAAATTATAAAAAGTTGTTTTCAACACTTTTAATAATTATAGAGGGTGTGAGGCATAGCACCTTCGCATTGCTCCTGTCACTTGTTAGGACGATATCGTTATGGGCATGAGTCATCGACAGATATCACCAGCTGACATGGACCTGAGTCACAGAGCTGCACGTAGTTGTACTAGTAGGTGGCGGAGGTCAGCAGCTGACGGACGGTGCTAGCAGTCGTAGTCAGAACAATGTTGTATAGTTATGTTTGATTAATATTTAATGTATTTGCATAATTATAATTGTTTTATATATGTAGTAATTAGCAGTGTGAGTTGTATGAGTGAAGAAGAACAGAAGTAAATGAAAATTGTTTTGTTTATTCACGAAGTACCAGTTAAACTATACAGGGGATTTACTATAGTTAAATGTGCAGTCAGTTTATGGTACTAATAAATTGTGAGTAGAACACAAATTAATCAGTAATTTCAGAAGGAGTAATTTTGTATTTGATACTTATCTAAATTTATTTATTTAGCAGTTGCCTTAGAAAGAAATGTTTTACTATGACTGGTCATTGAAGAAAGCGCGGGTAAGCGCGAGATAATACTGCAACCTGATTTGCTGTTTGTGATATCAGCCAATCAGAAAAATGCAGTCTCGCGCCAGTCTATGTTGGGAACAAAGCCTTTGGTGTGATCTGGAGAAGTCGGGGCTGAGGGTTCGAACCAGTAACATCTCATTGAAAGCTGCTCCGACGAAAGTACTATAAAATCGCGGAAAGATGCTAATTACGAGTTCGCGAAGTAGTACAAAGCATATTTAAGTGAACGGTACAGTGGAAGTCGTGTGGAATTTCGGACGAAATATCAAAATTATTGTTTTTGACTGTTAGTTAAAACTGCATGGCGTGTTGTGCGGTCTAAGACTGGAACAGGTATTACGTGTAGAGCAGAGTGCACAACATTTGAGCGAGCATTTTCATAACCAAACGATCCAGTGAACTCTATTAACTTCAGTAACGGGTGTAAATACCATAAACTGGCTATGTGAGTGATTGTGGTTTGCGTGTGAACTTTACGTTGTGTTGCCACTTAGTACGGACTTGGCAGTATTAACTGTGATCTTTATCGTAAAAATACACCTGAAAATTTACATTGCCAAGTTAAAACTTTTATTTCAGTAGCTGGCCACATCCCGTTTACCGGACAATTCTATGTATGTTGCGACCTGCAGTAGACAGTAGTGGTCTAGTATTTTCTACTACAGCTTTTAGCTAAACAAATGAACATTACTGGACACTGGCAGGATGGTGAAAGGTAACGTGCCATGCCGCGCCGCACTGTAATCATCTTGTGTCAATTCTTCTGCACTGCTACAACAGACTGGAGTGCAACGTGTTCTTAAAGTGTCATTTCCTAGATTCCCACATAGGATTCTTTACTGACAACTATGGTGCTGCAATCGACAATCTTGGGGAATGCATCCACCAGCAATTTCAGACATGGAAAATGAGATACCTGGGAAAGTGGAGTGCATCAGTGCTAGCCAATTACTGCTTGACACTAATCAGGGAATCACCAGCAGAAAACTACAAATGCCAGACAAAGCGGCTGCACCTCAATGACCTTCCTCTGAGGAATAACAACAAGGTAAATACACGCATGAGTTTATATAGGCAATAATGTATTATTAACATTTTTATTAACATTTTTGCTATCAGCACACCTGAAAAAATAAAGATAAGCTGTTTTTATGTCACTTACACAAAAGAAGTAAAATTTTGTTGGTTAGTGCAATTAGCGGAGGCAATCCACCAGGTAGTCACTGCGAATCATAACAACAGACATGATACTTTTGTCTGCAGGTAGAATTATTGGGTCAGGGTTTGTTTTGAGCTTGTGTATGGCTCTCTTTTCTTCTGCTGAAAAGTTGATGTTCTTAGGAAGGGACATAGGGCATGATGGTGAGGCCAAGTTGGGGGTAAAGAATTTCTGGAAGGTGACCAGGGGAGTGGTTAGGTGGGAGGGGGAGAAGGTCACAGTAGGATGATGGTATGAACTGGGAGTGACATAGTTCAATATTGGTATTAGGTTGGCTTTGGTTGGAGGGACTGGTGGCAAAGAAGTGTTTCCACTGCAGGGTTTGGGAGTGTAGGTCTTTTACAAGTCCAACTTGGTTAAAGTTGGGTGTAGGGCTAAAGATGAGGCCTTTGGATAGAATTGAAACTTCTGTGGAGCTGAGGATTTTGGTGGAAAGGTTAACAACAGTGGTCAGGGAATGTTTCAACACTGTATTTGGTGGAGAGTTGGTGGTGAATTTTTGGGGATGTGGCAAGTTGAAAAGGTCAGCTAAGCAGGGTTTGGGTGCTATGATGAGTTGACATAAAGGAACTCTGCGGATAGGATATGGATGGATAGTGAAACCCTGAGGTGGCAGTATGATGTCAGCAGGTTGGGTAGCTTATGGATATGGTGTATGGAATACTCCTCCAGGTGCTGGAGGGCAACGGATTTGATGTCAGAGACATGATGTATGCAGCAGGGACTGCATATCTTGCAGAGGGAGCAGAGGTTGTTCTGGGATACCTGTTCCATGGAGATATTTTTTTGCAGTACCACATTAGGAGCATCAGGTACTGGCAAAATCTGGAAACGTGAAGGTCATCATGAAAGGAGTGGTGGGGTCCAGACAAAGTAATTTTTGTGGAAAGGCCTTGTGGAGGAAAGGGGGGTGGGGGGTCCATGGTTTAGGCAGCATTTAAGAAACTGGATGTGGGATAGGTTTTAGACAGAGATACTTTTCTGAACTGGTGCAGAAAGGTGGAGCAGGGGTCAATTATGGCAGGGATGGCATGTTGGATGACTGTGAGGAGCTGGATAACAGAAAAGGCGCATACCACACATTTTTGCGTATTTTTACATATTTGTGTGCATTTTTAGATACATGTGGATGTTTTGCATGTCTTTATGTATTTGCATGTCTTTATGTATTTTTATGCATCTTTTCTGTTATCCAGTCCCTCTCTCAACCATCCATTACCTTATTTGCCCATTTCCTTGTCATCTTGTTTCCCCACTGCCAACCGTTCTACAATGGACCCCTGCTCCACCTACCTGCACCAGTTCAGAAAAATATCACACTCCTGGCTAAAACACAGCCACCCATTCAGTTTCTTAAACGCAGGCTAAACCACGGAATCCTCTCCCCCTCCCAATGGCCTAATGACAAAAATTCCTTTCTCTGTATCCTACTCCTCCTTTCAAAATGACTTTCACCTTCTTAAATTCCACCAGTTGATGGCACTTACAAACTCAGTACTGCAAAAATGCATCTCTATGGAACAGGCATCGCAGAACCACATCTGCTCCCTCTGCGAGATACTGCTTCTCTGCAATCCCTGCTACACACATCATATCTCTGAAAATGAATCCCTTGCTCTCCAGCATCCAGACGGCTATTCCATACACCACCTCCGTCAGTTACCCAACCGGCTGACATCGTACTGCCACCTGGGGCACCACTATCCAACCAGTATCCTACCCACAGTGTTTCTCCTCGTCAACCCCTCATAGCACCCAGACCCTCCCTAGCTCACCTTTTCAACTTGCCAGATCCCCAAAACTACCTACCAACAAACCACCAAGTCCAGCACCCAAACATTCCCGGAACACTGTTGTTAACCTTTCCACCAAAACCGTCAGCCCCAAGAGTTTCAGTTCTATCCAAAGGCCTCACCTTAGCTCTACACTCAAATTTAATCATGTTGGACTTGTCAAAGACGTTCTTTCCTTCTCCCGAACCCTACAGTGAAAACACTTCTTTGCCACCAGTCCCTCCAATCAAAGCCAATCTAATCTCAACCCTGAACCTTGCCTCTTCCAGTTCATCCCACCATCTTACTGTGATCCTTGTTCCCCATTTGCCCTCCCACCTACCCCCCCCCCCCCCCCCCAAATAAAAAATCACTTTCCAGGAATTCCTTACCTCCAACTTGGTCACACTGTCCTCTCCCAGGTCCCTTTCCAAGAATACCAGCCTTTCAGGAGAAGAAAGGACAGTCATAAACAAGCTCAAAACAAAACTAGGCTATCATCCTATCTGCAGACAAAAGATTCACAACTGTTGTTATGAATTGCAGTGACTACCTGGCAGAAGGCGTCCTCCAGTTATCTGACTCCTCTACCTACAAACTCTACCAGGTTGATCCCATCCCGTAAGTCCAACACAATCTCCAATCCGTGATAAAAGCCTTAGGCCCTTCCCAGAAACTCTCCCCTGAATCTGTTACCCTCCTCACCCCTGTGGCACCCTGCACAACTACCTTCTAATTGCTCCCCAAAATCCACAGATACAACAATCTTGGATGCTCCATTGTAGCTGGTTGTTGTTCCCCCACTGAAAGAATTTCGGCCCTCATTGAACATCACCTTCCAACCACTTGCGCATAATCTAACCTCCCTTATTGAAGGTACCAACCAGTTCCTTCACTGAGTCTTCACCATCTCCACCCCTTTACCTGTTGGATCCCTCCTCATCAGTATTGACGCCACTTCCCTATACACCAACACCCTTCATGCCCATGTTTTGCCACTGTTAAACACCACCTCTCCCAACGTCCTTCAGACTCAAAACTAACTGCCTCATTCCTCAAACACCTTACTAACTTTGTCCTACCACTCAACTATTTCTTCTTTGAAAGGAGTGTATACATATCTATGGCACAGCCTTGGGCACCCACAAGGCACCCCCCCCCCCCCCCCTCGCATGCAAACCTGTTTATGGGCCATTTGCCATTTGATTTGGAGAGGACATTCCTAGTCTCCCAAATGCCAAATCCCTAATCTGGTTCAGTTTCATTGATGATATCTTTATGATACTGACTCAGGGCCAGGACACCCTATCTTCATTCCTTCACAATCTCAACACCTTCTCTCCCATCCTCCTCACATGGTCCTCATAAACCTAGCATTTGACCTTTCTCAATGCTGAGAGGACATTCCTAGTCTCCCAAATGCCAAATCCCTAATCTGGTTCAGTTTCATTGATGATATCTTTATGATACTGACTCAGGGCCAGGACACCCTATCTTCATTCCTTCACAATCTCAACACCTTCTCTCCCATCCTCCTCACATGGTCCTCATAAACTTAGCATTTGACCTTTCTCAATGCTGATCTTCTCACCTCTGATGACTCAGTCCACACCTCTGTCCATATTAAACCCACCTACCACCAACGGTGCCGATATTTCGGCAGCTGTTATCCCTTCCATACACATACAGATTGATCACCTGGGGATGGCGAACCTGTAGTGACAATAACTCCCTTGCCCAGTATACTTAAGAGTCTCACAGGGCCTTCACAGACAGGCACTATACCCCTGGACTTATATGCAAACAGATCTCCTGTGCCATTTGCCCACATACCTCCAATCTCCCACCACCCCCAAGAACATGCTACAAAGGAGTTCCCCCTTTGTCAAACAATACCACCCATGGAATGGAACAACTGAACTACATCTTCCATCAGGGCTTTGATTACTGATTATCATGCCCTGAAATGCAGGACATCCTACCAAAAATTCTTCCCACCCCTCCTGAAGTGGTGTTCTGTAGCCCATTCAACCTCCTAAACACCATATTCCATTCTTATGCCACTCTCAATCCCAACCAATTGCACAGGGATCATGTACCTGTGGAATATCAAGGCGCAAGACCTGCCCAATTCACTCACCCAGGGCTTCCTATTTCAGTCCTGTCACAGGCTTATTCTACCTGATCAGGGGCCAGCCTACCTGTAAATGCAGCTATGTCATGAACCAGCTCTGTTGCAATCATTGAACAGCTTTAATTACCAACCACCTGTCCACCAGGATGAATGACCACAGCCGTCTGTCGCCATGAGCAAAGGTGATAACTGTGTGGTATGACATGCACCTGAACATAACATGCTTGATTTCAATGTCTGCTTCACAACCCAGACCATATGGATCCTCACCTCCACCAACGACGTTTGTGAACAGATTGGAGTTATTCTTACAACACATTCTCTGCTCCCGAAATTAACCGGGCCTCAGCCTAAGGTAACCTACTGTCTCCACACCCTCCACCCAACAGGTTCCACCCCCTCTATCCTATCATCTCCTCCCTACTCACGTCCCCTCAATCCTCTTCATTTGCTGCCCTATGCCAATGCACCCACCTATCTCTTCCCTTCCCTGCTCCTCTACTTTTCCGCTCCCCGTCCTCCCAACAATGCACCTCGATGGCAGTCTTGTCATGCCTCCTCTTAGTCCCTGCATGCTGCTCGAGACAGTGCTCTTCTCTCTCCCCACTCTGTACCCTACTACCCCTTCTCCTTCCCTGCACCCTTTATATTGCTGTTTCTGTTCAATGTGTCTGTTGCATTTCAGTCCAAGCCTCTGGAGATGATAATCATGTGCGGAGGAGGTGGGCCTGCTTGTGTGAATAAATGAGTATGTGTTTCCTTTGACTTTGGCCGAAAGCTGAAAATGTAACAATTTTTTCATTGTACCTCTCTGCAACTCGGCATGACATCTCATATGTACGGTGAGTACCAATTTACCTTTTCCTTATATAGTTTATATATAACATCACAAGTGTCCTTGCCTTTAAATGGGTAGAAGATGACAGCACCTGGAGTGTGGTCGGAGGGTGGCTAGGAATATAGGACAGGTCTTCCATCTGGGCCAACCATATGGGAATGAATCATGTGTGCAGGATTGGGATGGACAAGGATAATCTGTGGATGAGTGTGTGGTAGAACATTACTTTGAGGGATGCGGGTAGGACTTTAGCTAGGTTAGCACCCATCTCGGGGTACGACAAGAGGTAGTTGAAAAAATTCTGGTTGGTGGATGGTTAACAGGTTTACTGGTGTCATAGGAGCAAATGGTACAGATTTGTTTGTGGATGAGCTGGATAGAAGAATCCATATAAAAATTTCATCAATGAATATGAACCAGAAAAGAGATTTTAGGTGTTGACTGGGTAGGACAAATTCCTCCAGATGGCCCATAAAAGTTGACAATGGACGATACCATGAGAGTTCGCATGACAGTACCATGGAGTTGTTTGTAGACATGGCTTTTGGAACTGAAATAATAGTGGGCCAGGATGTGGTTGGCTACGAGGATTAAAAAGAGGTGGTGGATTTGTTATCAGGAGGATGTTGGGAAAGACATGGGGGATGTTGGTGTACAAGGATGTTGCATCCACAGTACCCTACAAGGAGTCTGGTGGTAACAGGTCAGGAAATGTATTGAGGTGGTGAGGAAATGAGCACTGTGTTGAATATAGGAAGGGAGGTTACAAACAAATACCACAAGAGGCCACTACCATACAGGCACAACCACTCACTGGGCACCACTCAGTTTTGAGCAGCAGCCTCCACATAATTACACTACAGAACACAGCCTCCACATAATTACACTACAGAACACAGTTCTGGCCTGAAGATTACACTCAGACACAGCAGTCGCTATTTATGGAGTAATAGGACAGTCAGTCACGAGGGTCTGCACGATTACTTTTAGTCACAGTGAGAATGTCACAGACTGCTAAAGGACACGAAAGTTATTTAGTTTTCATAGTTTTATGTGTAGGACATCCAGTGCCACATATCAAACTGTTACCAAAGTTAAGTACCACACATATTAATAAATGTTATTGCTTATTACTTATTTTCTAGTACTGCCCTGTCAAGCAAGTGTTTAATTAGTAGGACTAACATGCAACTGCCACCCATTTTAATGAACTATAGCAATAAACAAGTTTTCTGCTATGATGGATGTTTGAGGTGAATTAATGGTAACATTCAGTTAGTTACAACATTCCAACACTTCCACTGCCAGTAATGTAATTGATCAGATTCTTTGTCCACAACTGGAGCCTCTCTAATCTTTCTTGCTTCATTGGAAGACATGATGGGAAAGTGAGACATGTTTGTGCAGACATAGCGAGTAGTTAGAGTCTTTGTAACTCATGTGAGCAGATGGATATTGTACGAGGGCAGTTCAATAAGTAATGCAACACATTTTTTTTCTCGGCCAATTTTGGTTGAAAAAACCGGAAATTTCTTGTGGAATATTTTCAAACATTCCCGCTTCGTCTCGTATAGTTTCATTGACTTCCGACAGGTGGCAGCGCTGTACGGAGCTGTTAAAATGGCGTCTGTAACGAATGTGCGTTGCAAACAACGGGCAGTGATCGAGTTTCTTTTGGCGGAAAACCAGGGCATCTCAGATATTCATAAGCGCTTGCAGAATGTCTACGGTGATCTGGCAGTGGACAAAAGCACGGTGAGTGGTTGGGCAAAGCGTGTGTCATCATCGCCGCAAGGTCAAGCAAGACACTGTCTGATCTCCCGCGTGCGGGCCGGCCGTGCACAGCTGTGACTCCTGCAATGGCGGAGCGTGCGAACACACTCGTTCGAGATGATCGACGGATCACCATCAAACAACTCAGTGCTCAACTTGACATCTCTGTTGGTAGTGCTGTCACAATTGTTCACCAGTTGGGATATTCAAAGGTTTGTTCCCGCTGGGTCCCTCGTTGTCTAACCGAACACCATAAAGAGCAAAGGAGAACCATCTGTGCGGAATTGCTTGCTTGTCATGTGGCTGAGGGTGACAATTTCTTGTCAAAGATTGTTACAGGCGATGAAACATGGGTTCATCACTTCGAACCTGAAACAAAACGGCAATCAATGGAGTGGCGCCACACCCACTCCCCTACCAAGAAAAAGTTTAAAGCCGTACCCTCAGCCGGTAAAGTCATGGTTACAGTCTTCTGGGACGCTGAAGGGGTTATTCTGTTCGATGTCCTTCCCCATGATCAAACGATCAACTCTGAAGTGTATTGTGCTACTCTTCAGAAATTGAAGAAACGATTTCAGCGTGTTCGTAGGCACAAAAATCTGAACGAACTTCTCCTTCTTCATGACAACGCAAGACCTCACACAAGTCTTCGCACCCGAGAGGAGCTCACAAAACTTCAGTGGACTGTTCTTCCTCATGCACCCTACAGCCCCGATCTCGCACCGTCGGATTTCCATATGTTTGGCCCAATGAAGGACACAATCTGTGGGAGGCACTACACGGATGATGAAGAAGTTATTGATGCAGTACAACGTTGGCTCCGACATCAACCAGTGGAATGGTACCGTGCAGGCATACAGGCCCTCATTTCAAGGTGGCGTAAGGCCGTAGCATTGAATGGAGATTACGTTGAAAAATAGTGTTGTGTAACTAAAAGATTTTGGAATAACCTGGTGTATTTCAATGCTGAATACAACAACCCCTGTTTCAGAAAAAAAGTGTGTTGCATTACTTATTGACTGCCCTCGTATTACTGTGGAACTTGAATTACTGTGAATCAGTTGTTTTGAGTATTTAAAGAAAATCCATACACTACCACGACTGAACTTTTATTATTTAGCAGTTAAAGACACACATCTAACAATTACAATTTTTGAAAGTTCCTGATTTCTTTGTATAGGAAAAACTCGAGACAAGGATCATACCCAGAAGAAGATAATGTACCAGAATATTAAGGAAAATCCTAGGTAATAGATGGGTTGATGGACAATGGCGAATGAGAGCAAATGAGGACTTGTACAGCAAGACAGAACCTATCACAGCATCCATTAAGAATAGATGGTTATTATTTTACGGTCATCTCATGAGGATGGACGGTGACTGACTAACAAAAAGAATATGGAGTTTCATCCAATGTAAGAAAACAAGGGCGAGATTGTTTGAAGAATGTGAAAAAGATCTTAGGCAGATTGGTATCTAAGAGAGAGAAATTCCTGACAGGAACAAATTTAGAAGATTGGTGAACAACTACCAAGGTTTTAAAATGGCATCAACATCCAAAATACGTAGAGCACCTTTGCTCGAAGAGCAGGCACTTCTTGGTGGGCTCAGAAGATACTGGCAGGAAGTCAACGCTGGAACAAGAACAAGACCTACATACTAAAATGAGATTGGTTGTTACCACGCAGTCCACAGAGGCTCAACTAGGGGGTGGGGGTGGGAGGAAAGAGTAACAGATTTATAATTTATCGATGTGAGCATTACTTCTTTCAAGTTGAAGCAAAATGACTAACATCAACTAAAAGCAATAAACATGTTATTGAAATGTAACCTTCTATTGAAAGATCACATCACAATAGGCAAATGCGGATTTTCGAAGCATACTGCATCGAGGAATTCCACTCAGGGAATCAGCTGAGTAAAATCTTTGTTTGGGAGCTCTGTTTTGACAAATATCTTACCTGCCATCTTCTGATGAAGCACATGGACTCTGCCAGATGCTGCTAAATACGTTTCATCTCCCAGAACTGTACTAGGTGAGCCAATTGTGATTGCTTGGAAATGGAAGTCCCAGGTTGTGGGAGTAGAGGTAGTGGGAGAGTGGTTGTGCACTGATTCCTGGGACTGCCATTCCATCTTGTCCAGTGCTGGTGTTCTGATATCGAGGAATGCTTCTAGTGAATTTTTGATGCATCATTCTCAGAGGGGCCATGATGAAAACTGGTGTCTGTTCATGAGATTTTCGGGAACTCTTCATTCTACTACTTTTTTCATTATAAAATCCAACATAGCATCTTTATATCTTTGAAGTTGAATACGTGTCCTCAAAGATGCTATGCTATGCTGTGCTGCCTTTGACTCTTCTGTGTAGCTGTGGCAGACGTTCTTCATGTACTCTTCACATTTCTGAGAGATGCAATGTTGCATTTTGCCAGTGTATTGTTGGCCACAAGTGCACGTAATGTGTTCATGCCAGGTGTTTTAGTCCCAAGAGATATTTTGTGGCACCCAGCAGGGTAGAAAATTTTTGTCAAGATCCTTGCAACCTTGGCAGAGGGCATATGGTAGGAGCAATAAGCCTTTGTTGTCAACTTGGGTGTTTTCCTTCTCTTCCATGATCTGTCATGAGAGTGTGTTTTATTTGCATCCTCAGAGTAGCTGTCCCAATGGAAAATTTCATATAGATGATGTAACATAGAGGGCCAGCTTCATTTATGACAGAGGGCTTGGACTCTGGGCATTAGCATGGTGAGTACAACGAAGTGCTACACAGGATGATGGCAATTAGCTGCATTTAGGTAGTCTGTATGTGTCTTCTTACAGTATAGAGTGCTCGTATGCACTTCATTTAAAAAACACTTTCAAATTTGCTGGTGATCCTGTAATTCTGTTAGACATGGCAACACATTCGATCAATTTAATGGAATAGGTATTGTCTTGAAGAGAGGTTATATGATGAACACAACAAAAGTAAAACAACAATAATGTAATGTAGTTGACTGAAATCAGCCAATGCTCAGGAAACTGGATCAGAAAATAAGACACAAAGTAGTAGACAAGTTTTGCTATTTGCATGGCAAAAAACTGATGATGGCTGTACTAGAGAGGATATAATATGTAGACTCACAATAGCAAACAATGCATTTGTGAAAATGATAAATTTGCTATCAAATATAAATTTAATTAATGTTAGGAAGTCCAGTGAATAGCTATTTATCTGAAACGTAATCGTCTACAAAATCGAAATGTGGCCAATAAACAGTCGAGACAAGGGAGAATAGAAGCTTGTGAAATGTGATGCAACAGAAAAGTGCTGAAGATTAGATGTGTAGATCAGATTACTAAAAGGTGGTACTGAATCAAATTGGGAAACAGAAATTCATAGCACAACTTGACTCAATAAAGGAATTAATTAACAGCATACACCATGAGGAAGAGAAAGTGTGTATATGTGTGTGTTTTGGGGGATTGTACAGGAAAACTAAGACTTGAATAGAGTAAGCAGGTTGAAACTAGATGTAGGTTGCAGTAATTATGAAGAGACTGAAAGGACTTCTGATTCATTCAGTCTCAATTTATAACGAAGTAGACTGTGAATACAGTTTATTAATCCCTACTACTGTGCATGCACAAAAAGAGAGTTCTTTAACACTAAATTACGGATGACTAAGCATTCAGAATTAAATGACTAACTTTTGTAAACAAGAAATTGCTCTTATGAAGGAATAAGGGATAAATTACTTTGCGGAGCTACTATATATTATTGACACTCTCTGCAGCGTGTGGTCTAGTAGTTAGTGCCCCGCCTCTAGATTGCGGGGCCTGGTTCGATTCTCAGGCAGGTCAGAGATTTTCTTTGCTCATTTGTGTTGTCCTAACCAGTTTCTCTCACCCTCATGTGCAAATTGCCGGAGTTTCATCAAACAGAAAGACTTGCACCAGGAGGCCAAACAACCCTAGATGGGGTCCCCTGGCCAACAATACCATACTACCATTTCATTTTTTCATTATTATTACTAATATTTTTTAGAGAAAACAATGTTTTCTACTATTTGTTGAGGATTACCTCTGCCTATTCAAACTGACCTTAGTAATCAAGTCTTTCATTAATCAAGTCTTTGTATTTCATTAATTACATCTGGAAGTCGTCTTACTCAATTTATAAGTAGCAAATAGGTACATAAACAATATCCGGAAGACTGTAGCTCAGATTGCAAACTTGCGTCCTTCAGAAGGTAACAACAAACACAATATTGTTGTTTTCCTTTTTATTTAAAATACCCCATCATTTTCTTCTCTTAAACTTTTTTTACCTAAATGAATTACCATCCAAAACTGATGTATCAAGAATGACTCTTTTCTCACTACGGTGTGTGCACATTTTCTATCGGCTGAAATTACCATGTTCTAACAAACATCATTTGGAGAAAATTTAATGTATGAAAACTGACTGACCTCTTGCTAAACATCCATTTATAAGTAGTCTCACATAAATCTTCCTTCAGCGTTAGGTTCAAACATAGTTTTGGGGTGTACTAACTACATTGCATTACATCAAATACCAAAAAGTTATATTAATATTTTATTCTCTGTTCATATTCTAATTGCAGTGGTGTGAGATGACATACTTTTGCTATTGTTCTACAGGTTGATATTTTGAGATAGTAAAAAGAGAACGAAGATGCACTTCAAGCTTGTAGATATAAATAAAACAGTTTTAGTAAATAAATACGCAGTGTCTAAAGTATAATAAATAAATAAATGACATGTTTTATGATTACAGAATTACAGAGTGTGGTTAAGACCATTTAATATTAATAAATTCTGCATTTTTATAAATGTAAATAAAAAAAATCACATATCAAAAGACTACTATATGAATAAACTGATTTCACCATTGTGTCGCACCATATAAAATATTCCTTCCAAAGCCATTAATTATTTAGGACTTCATACTTCAATTTTTGCACGCTTCAGCAAATTCACCTGCATAACAGGTTAAGCCTCCCATATACCTAATAGCAAAGGAGTTAGGTGGAAAGGTATACAGTAAAATCTCATCACAACAAACAATTTCATCAACATACATATCACATTTCTTAAAGAAAATGTCTTATACCTACTGATAGAGTTACATGCAAGTCCAACATTAAATATTATTTTCAGATGTTTTACCATTATACTGGCTTAAGTAACTGCATGGTAGGTAAACAACACAAGGCAGTAAGCGTCTATACATTATCTACAGCCATGCTTACTAGGGAATTACTTTAATTGTATAACACGTTTAGATAGATTTGTTGCTTTGAGATTCTACTGTGTTAAGAAAATAATAGCAGCCAATGACACTTCCAACACTGTAGCTGTTATTATTACTACTTTAAAATACAACTCTGTAATCACTTAAATTGGAAAATTCATGTAATGTACTGCTGCTACAGAAGTAATAAGGCGCAAATTGTTTCTTAAGCATCTACTATTTTTTGCAGAAACAAATAAAACTGAAATTTATGAAATTACAAAATACATCGGAGCTGCGCAAAAGCAAATGGAAGTGATATCTTACATGTAATGGGCAAGGTACAATGTCAGAACATATTGCTCATCAAAGAAAGACATAGATTTCTCTTTTTAACACATTATTCACTGGAATTCACTGATGACAATGATTGTTTCCCCTCTTTAAAAGTACTGCTGTTACTGAACTTGAATATTTACACATTAACTTAACTATTTCAATATGCTAATACTTGAGTATTCAATACTCTCATGGGCAAATGTACAAAATAAATTACAATTACGATACTTCAGTATTTCATACTGTACAATCACACATTTACATTGGCTGTAAACATTATTATATGCATCAATACATCGAATATATTAAATGCTGCACTGGAGATTTCAACAATATAAAAAAATTACATTTGGCTAAGCCACTTTTCCTAACACACATTCAAATGGACAAATAACAAACTTGGCATGCAGAAAAATAGTTTCCACTTTTTCATTTCTGACTAGCATAAAAATAGACTTTCTTTTTTTTTTTACCATATGAATTATTCCTTAGACCTAAAACAAAAATTAACATCCCTTAAATCGACCGAGCGTTGCAATCTTATTTTCTCTGTCCACACCCATATAACAGAAACCAGTACAGATTTAGCATCCATTTTGTACTTTTTGTTTTCTTAATGGCTAATAATATTAGTTCATAAAAGTTCATCTATTCTGCAAACATTAATCTGTCTCTCTCTATCTCACTCACACACATACATGCACACTCACACCCAAATACATATTCCCCCATTTATATACAAACTGTAAAATCACAACACACATCTCTGTACGACAATAGCCACCGGACTGTCCAAATAAAATATCAATAAATGTAGAATGTTACAACTTATACATAAAACAGCTTACAGCTGAAGATAAGTCAGTTAAGAATTACAGTGCCAATATGGCACTTCACAAAAAATTCTAATGAAAGTCAAATGAGTACTTGCATGTTACTCCTAATGTACAACGTAAACAAGTATTCATTAATATAAGTAAAATGAGAGTACTCTGATAAGTTTCAGTGGTCTATAAGGAACTCAATTAGTTCATAATGTGAGATATGTGTTCTTTTCTGCCTGCCATAACAAATATAGTACATATTCACATATTCTTTCATCCTCCATCACAATCTCAAGTAAACATATACTGATTTTTGGCTCTATAAATCTCCTTGGATACTATATACCAGTTATATGTCAAGATAAGTGCTGTCTGCATATTCCATTCCATTGTACAGTGGGCAATTAACTGCCCAGACACACTCAAAACTGTAAAGTAAGTCTCCAAAGCCATCACAGAAAATATACCCACTGATAGCTGCAAGAGAATTCTGCAGCTATGTAAGTGCAAGAAAACTCACAAGTCACAAATTGAGAAGGTCTACTTCAGGATTTTAGCTTATTCATGTAACAAACCCTCAGATGGATGGTCAAATGATGCTTATTCATTAATTGGTATTTCATATCAGGCTACAAATGCAAGATGCATATGTAGCAATTCATGTGTGCACGCACACGTGCATGCATAGTATGTACGCACGCGCCCGCCCACCTGCACACACACACACACACACACACACACACACACACACACACACACACCAAAAAAACACACCACAAACAAATTCTAAATGTACATGTAAGAAACAAACTAATGAGCCAAGGGGCTATTAAGAAGCTCATTATGGTGGCAGAAACGAAACTAAATGGCATGTCACTTGCTGTGACGTAATTTGCATCATTTGCACCATCTGGGGGTGGGGGTTGGGACACTCTTACCACAAAGAGCACTCCATATGCACAACAAACATTGCCTCATATCATTTCTAGCAACTCTGATGTTTTTACATCATGAGTGGCTTCCACACCAAAAGGTACAAGCTAACACGAAGTATCATCATATGTTATACCATTTTACAATCTAGCATATGCCAAACTCCAAGGCATTTTCAAACCTAACTTTGTAAAATAAATAAATAAATAAATAAAACCAAATTAATCACAGATTAAATCAAAGCACATCACAACTTAACATATACTTTACAGGTCTGACTGGTATCTTTCTTTAGTCAAAACACAAATATGTTTTGAATGATGGAAATTTGGTAGCACACTTTGACAAAATATTAAAAATATGAAATAAGTACTGCCTGAGAAATGTCAACCCGTGGAGCTGGCTTATAACCACAAACCTCATTTTCCCAACCCCCACTACAGGAGCCATTCTCAAGGATTCAATATAGTTGGCTTTTTGCGATGTCTCCGACCTGGTTCCAGAAGGTAAGAGAGATCTAGGGGCTGTTTACTGGGCAATCTTGCTAAGAGGCGAAGTAGTATGAGATTCAGACGCTGTCTCTGGCTTGCTCTCTGCAAGTAAAACAAAGCGAATCACTTAAACAAAAGTTTGCACTATGAGAAATGTAATGATAAATCTCAATTCTGAGTCACAATAAGTATCACCAGAACAACATGATCTCTCTCTCTCTCTCTCTCTCTCTCTCTCTCTCTCTCTCTCTCTCTCCCCCCCCCCCCCCTCTCTCTTATATACAAAAATCTTTTTTTATAATTTTATGTAATATTACAAGTAAAAATAATTACAAATGATTTTGTTTGAAATGTGATGGAAACCTAGCAGCAATAGTAGAGAAAAGAATAACACAATTTATACATTTCTAGGTTACAGTCCTGATAAAACATTGTTAAATTTTTTATGTTACACCATGAACACAGAAACATTACATTTATTTGAGTGTGTCTCAACTGAGATAGGTTAGCACTAATTGTTTTCTTCTGTGAATCTCTTATCTTTGAACCCTACAAGAGATCACCCAAGTCCCCTTCACTTCCATAACATTCATTTCTGAGGTTTCAGCCATGTCAGTCTAGTGGTAAAGTACATGCTTGGAAATCTCAAGGTTGCGGGACTGCATCCCACTAGGACCACGGAGTTTTCAGTCTGCGTTCAATCTCATCTTCACCCCTCAAAAATGTGAGGAGTCACTAGGAACGACACGAGGTTCAGATTTCAAGTTAAGCTGTAGGTCCCATTCCCTCGGCTGGATAACTGGGGTAGATCAGGGACACCAAATCTGTTGAAGTGGTGTTTAAGACTTGCACCTGGCCACTGACCCAGGTGCAAACATTATTATTTCCAAAGTCTGACCTCTCCAAAGTTACACATGTTGTGATACACATTTGAGTGGTAATGCACAGTTTTGTTTGTTATTTCCTGTCATCTGTGTACCATACAGTCTTTACAAAAGCCCATAAGCATTTCCAATCTGTTGTACAATGTTGAAGAAAGACAGGATCCAAAGTCACTTCTCACAGTACAGTCTAAATTGATAAATTTCCTTAAGTTCACTTAAACTATGCCATAAACATTAATGGGAGTGGTTCAGGGTCATTTGAGTTATACTGAAGATCATTGTGAGCATCTGTTCAGTAAATGCAGAGAGCTTTGGAAGTGAAATATGCTCACAAGCCCAAAATGTACTTTTGTGTGGTTTAATTTTGTCACTATTTCCTTTGAGTCCCTCAACTTCCACTTATTTCCTGCCTGCTTATCCGTTTCAGACTTCCATTTTTGATCACTACACCACCAATCTTTTACTAATTTCTTTGTCTTGAGGCTAGTTGGGGCAACTTTCCTTTCCAACTATTTATTTATTTGAAGACAACTACTCACCATATAGCTGACACATTCAGTGCTCAGCAGGCAAATAACAAGATTGAGGATACTGCTTAATTTCAGACAATATCCTTACCTACACCACAACTACCACTGTCCCAACATTGTAATCTGACTGGAGTATGAGGCTGTGTCAGGTGGATTGGGTGAGAGGAGAACAGAGGTGGGAAAGGAACAAGAAATAATAGAGAGAAGGGTGCTTGAAGGGTGAAAGGAAGAGGCTGGAAAGGAACAGCACAGGAAATGTGGCTTAGGTAGGGTATTGGGGGGGGGGGGATAGAAGAGAATAAAAGAGAGACCACAGGGAGATGAGGAGAGTTCATCACCCAGTGACAGAAAGTGCTACAAAGCACATGTTGACTTCAATAGCTGCTTCACAGCCCGTGTCATCTAAGCCCTCTGCTTCCAGCTTCTCTCAATTACAAAGATGGGAAATGTGCTAAGAAAGCATGCTTCAATTCCACAATCCTCCTAGCTTCAATCTCCACTAGACTAGACCCTGTCTTTCAACCTAATCTACCCTTGTACCCACACATCCCACTCCATTAATCTAGACTCACATTTTCCTCTCTGCTGTCTCCACTTTTATCATGTGCCACATACAACCACATCTACCTGCCTCACTGCTGCCTCACTCACTTGTTGCCTTTCCACCTTTTCCTTTCAGCTGTCAGCCATCCAACAAAATACCTCACCCAAGTCAGGCAGCAGCACTGAGGCAACATAGTCAGTCAGGACAATGTACCCATGCCTGTGTGTGTATGTTCTGAAAGACTGATGTGGAGGAGGACAGCATGAAAGATTAGGTATGTTTTTAATCTCGTTTATGTGGCTATGACCACTCAATGTCTCAGCTGTATGAAGAACAGTTAACTTTACTCATTGCATTATTTGTTTTCCAGTCAGGACCAGGTCTTTCCTGTATCATATTACTAACTTCTTCACTTTTATTAGTTACCGAAAAATGCCATTAAAATGTGTATCTTCAGCATAGGCCCAAAACCAATATAATTACACATCACTATGACATTGCAGGCAAAACTCCACACAGAAAAATTTGCTGGAAAACACATAGATTAGGCAGCGAGACTTGTGTTGCCACTCATTCAGTTGCTTTTGGACAGTGCCCCCAAAATTTGTAGGAAAAAGAGTTCCGATTTTCATGGAGAACTATTTATTTTTCTCACAGTTACAAACTCTAATACTGAACAATCCAAAGAACAAAATAATAGAGCCATCAAACTCATGTTTTTTTCCATGAACACTGTTGCTTTGTGCACACACATAATTATTCTCCAATATTCAGCTTCTCTGGTGCATCACCAGTCTTACCAGGAGGAAAACCCTTAAACCCCTCCCATTTGAATCCCACATTATTATTATTATTATTATTATTATTATTATTATTATTATTATATGCACTAACAATTTTAACATGTTTGACAGTTAATTCTTAAGTCTTTCCGTATCAAACGGGTTGCTCAACTCCAGAATTTACAGATAAATTGATATTTTGTATCACTACACAAAAAAATTTAATACCTCTATATAATGTTGCCAATTTACGACACATAAAGAGTTACAGAATGAATTTTGAAAGAAAAAAGCTGCAGTGCATAAATATGTGGCAGGCTTGAAAAAACATTGTTTTCTTCTGTCTAAAACAACCTATGTATATCAATTATCATGAATATGGATTATCTAACACCACGGGTAAATTCTGTCAAAAAGTGACACTACAAATGGTCTAAACTAGGGCACTGCTTGTTTTTAATAAGGAGAAGGGCTTAGGTACTACAACAGCTTTAAATGATGATGATTTCTATATGTATTTGTTTTTAAATGACACACGTGACTGAATTCTTGAAAAATAAGCTAAATTTGGAATTGGAAGTAAAAGAGTTAGAAATGGCTAAAAACTGTTTGGGGATGGAAATCAAATACGATAAAATTAAAATGAGTGTACACGTTTAAGTCAAGATCATACTCATTAGCTGCTGGAAAGGTTCAGACTGTAAAACTGTAAACACTTTTACTTAAACTAAACTTGATTTTCTAAGTGAAAAAGAAAACAAGGTTTATGATGTTGCTTATCAAGTCTGAAAAGGTAGCTACATGTATTTGTCTATACTTACAACAGCAGATGTTTCTTTCGGTGTGAGCTATTTAAGCCAGTATTCTGACATGAACTAGAAATGGGTTAAGAGAATTTTGAGCTATTTTAAAGAAACTAAGATTTATTGTCTTCAAGTTTACAAAAGGGCATTTAGAATATGTGGTTTTGTAGATGCAGATATGCAAATTGTTCCTTCAACAGGAAATCATACAATAGTTTTATTTTTAAACCGTGTGTCTCTGCAGTTCTATGGCAGAGCGCTAAACAGGAAACTGTTGCTCTTTCTAACACATGGGCTGAGTATATGGCTCTTTCTGAGTTTTGTCAAGAGGCCATTTATTTAAGAAGAGTATTTTATCGACTGATAAACTGTAACAATTGTGTAACTTTGTTTAATGGTAACCAGAGTGCTTAAAATTTGTCTTTTGATATTTAGTATCATTTTATAAGGGAAGTAGTATCCAACAAAGTCGTAAAAACATTTGACTTACAGAAAAATGATATGCCAGCATATATAATGACAAAAGTATTAAGAAAAGGAAGACATTGTGAATGCCTTGATTGTATGGGTCTAGGTACTTTTAAGACAGCCATCTGAATGTTTTGAAGTGGGGGTGCTGAATTTAATCAAACAATTCAAACAATGTCTGTGGTCTCTAAGAGCCATGATCTTTTGTATGTCTTTGTATGCCAGTGAATTCACCTTGCCTTGTCATGTCCTCTGCGATGTGTGTGTGCGTGTCATGTCTGCTGTGTATTGTGAGTGTGCCATGTCTGCTGTGTATCATGTTGCACTGAGTGCAGTATAATGTGCAAGTTCCTCATAACATGAAGAGGTCTAATAAAGTTCAGGTGTATGTCTCAGTGTTCTCAATACATGTAGATAGATAGAACACTAAATACAGCAACCTACAAACTGATCATTTGCACACTTTGGTTGTTTACAGCACCCCATAAATGACTTTCAGTAAGATAATGCACCATTCCATTCTAGCTTGCACCACCCCATTCTCACCAAATGTTTCAGAACGGCTTGGGGCTGCCTGTGTGGCTTTCCTGAGTGACCCACCTCAATCCCATATAGAACACCTGGGACACAACCAAGTGAGATGTGCACATCCTAGACCCAGTTGAAAACTGGGAGCAGCAATCGACTGCTTGTGGATCAGGGTATCTTAACTTGTCGTGCACTCCATGCCAGGACATTTGGCAATGACAGCAGGTAGGAAGCATGTGTTACATGCTGCCTCTAATTCAGTTTTCCATGAACGTTTAAACAAAACAATCACTACAATTAACAATGGAATGAGAATTAAAAAAACCTTGTATCTGCCAGGCAATAGCAGACAGGCAAAATCAGAAATCATGAGTTTTCTCTACCAAGCAAGAGAGAGAAAGAGTTACAAATCATGTTCCCCTTGATGTGAAGCCCAGAAATGCTTCTAATTAACTCTTTAATAGTGTTATAGTAGCTTTCAAACCCTTCCTCTCTTCTGCTGGGTGGAAAAACCTCTGGTTCTTTTCATTTGATTAATTATCCCCTCTGCTCCCCCTGCCACACAAAGTTTTGCAGTTAGTTGTGTGGGAGAGAAACATTTGTTACCAGTATCTGAGTTATTGGCCAAATGGAAGAGGATAACTGCTTTTATTTTATCTCTAATAAGGAATATTAATATTCACAACTGCCTAGCTTTACCTAATTCAAGAATCTATTAGTGGTTATCATCATTTGAATAACTGTGGAAATTGTGATAGTGGAGGAAGAGATTATCACAAATAAATACAAATGTATTCCTAAAACACTAGATTGAAATAAATGAAATAATGGGGCCACTAGATGCATCTGCATAAAGATATTTTCATACGTATTGTAACCTGAATACAGCAACCAGTCACATATATGAAGTTTGTTTACATTTAAACATTACCTTACTTGTGGCTAGTTGCAGTTTTTAAATCACAATGTGTTTTGGACAAGATTGTGGGAAAGATATGTGCCACACAAATATATGTTAAATAAATGAGTAGTATAAAGATAACAGTATAATGTTATGTTATGTTGTATGTTTAAAAACACTTTTTTAAGCTGTGTAATGCAGCCACTGAAACAACACAAAGCAAAATTTACAGCAGATAAGCACAACAGCAGAACATTAGCATTTACCATAAAAATAACAGTCTTCACACAAACAAGCTACAGTAATGACGCTAACAATGTTGGAATGTTCTACTCATAGTAACATATTACGCACACAAATCTGTTTTAAATTAATGAAACTGCACTGAAATGCATATGAATGAGAGGATGAATGGAAAACTCACAACAAACACATTTTTTCAGGCACTGTGAAAACTATTTTGCCTTCCATTTTAAAGCTGAGCAACTCAATCTGCCTGTCTCAAATACAATGATGTGGTTAATGCTCTCTGTGGCCTATTTGGATTGATTGACTGATTAATTGAGAGGGGTTATGGGACCAAACGGCAAGGTCATCAGTCCCAGCCTATTTGAATTTTTGTACATACTCATGTTCTTCATCTTGTGACACACATCTCATTATCAATTCACTACAGGCATAGTTACAAAAAAGAAATTCACAGGTTGAAAGTAAAATTGTTTTACTGTGTGATTCAGTAGTTGGGAAATTGCCAATAAAAATGCAGACATTGCAACTTAGTGTGAAATGAGGTGGAACTCCAAGCTTAGAAAGTGGAAGGAATCTGGAAAGGTACATCACTGCCAGTACAATCCAAGCTTAACAAGTGGAAGGAATCTGGAAAGGTACATCACTGCTAGTACAAAACCAAACTGCTACGAAATTATCCTTAATATGGTCTTTACTTGAATATCTACAAATAAAATAAAACCATGGCTTTTTAGATATTCATCCAATATGAACAATAATAGTCCTCAATAATAAGCCAATAGAACAGGTAGTCCATTTAAAATATTTAGGATGTGACATATAATATGAGAAAGGTATGGAGTATATAGAAAAAAAACTAATACTTTATGTAGCACAATAAGGAGAACACTTAAGTGAAAAACAAGAGAATAAATGTAACTGAAATTTTATATATTCATGGCAGTTCTCACTTTACTACATGGGGAAAAAGCGGGATGTTGAGAAATAAAGATTTATGGCAACTACAAGCATCAGCTCCGAAATTTCTAACATTTGTGAAATGCGGCACTAAGGGAGACAAAATTAGAAATGAAGTAATAAGGGAAGAATTATGGATGCAACCAATTACACAAAAGGCAATACAATATAAAGAAAAGGGGGGAGAACTTATACTTCACAGGCTGCCATAAATCCTTCCTAAATTAACAATGGATTATAAATCATGGGGCAAGAGAAGTATGGAAAGACCAAGGAAGAGATGGTGAGATTAGAACAGGCTCTTGGCCTAATGCTAGAGAGACAAAAGAAGAAGAAGAAGAAGAAGAAGAAAACTCAAATTTAGGACGACATATTGTTTTAGAGTACCGCCTGCACCAAGCAATAGAAATTTTAACTTTCTTTTGCAGTATAAGACATTTTCTGAGGGTGAAGTTAAATGGCTTGAAACTTGAATAAATTAACCTGTTCGATTGAGACTTCTACACTGCTGTCTCCGCTACTGTGAGAGCTCTTCTGCTGAACACGTGCTGATAGCTCTTAAGGTATGCATTTTAAGCCCATGTTTACTGGACTTTTTTTCTTATTTTGGCCCATACTATCTCGTTTCAAAATATAAAAAGCAAAGAGCTTGGAGTAGAAAAGGTGTGCTTCACACTACCTAAATTGAACAAGTGCTTGTAGCTTGTAATGGTACTTTGACTTCCGCGCCTCCGCCAATACAAAGATATAATTTACGATCGCGCACGCAGAAGAGCGCTGCGCCAGCGACCGATTTTTATAAATAATTTTATTCGTCTTTTTACTTTTGCGTAGGTTTTTGTTTTTAACAACTAATTGATGACACTCTCTCTCTTGTCTATATACGAAAGACGTGTATTTTTCGGCGATATGTTGAATGTGCTTTTGGGTGGAAATTAAAATTATATTACAAAGCGAGGTTGTTTCAATAGTGATTCGAGGTGGTTATCGCCAAATTTGTAAATTGATCATGACAGTGACAACTTGAAGAAGTTTTCAACAGACGGAGAAAAGTGAAAGACGGGTCATTCTACAAGAGAAATTAGGAGGACAGCCATGAAGACTATATTGTAATTAACACTGCGTATCTAACAAGATTATAAGGTAAATTTCAATTAGTTCCTGATGCTATTTCCGTACAGTCGCTTTTTGTAGTGTTGCCGACCCGGTCTGCCATGCACGGTCAAATTACAGCACGATCTCAATCAATAATACGAAGTCCGCCTTATCCGTAACTGAAACCACCAAAATTCAAGACATCAATCAGATTTTCTATTTTATATTTTTCACGGCAGAGCCCCGAGGATAAGGGAACGCTACAAGCTTTTAAGGTGTCCATTTCAGTGCCCACATTTACTACATTTTTTTCTCTTCTTTTGGTCCATACTACCACTTCTGAAAGTTTGGAAGTCTGGTTCACACATACACATAAATATATTTGAAGTGCGTGTTCAGCGGGGACAATGTAGTCACACAAGTGTGTGTGTGTGTGTGTGTGTGTGTGTGTGTGTGTGTGTGTGTGTCAGGGGGAGGGAGTGGGGGGAGGGCAGGAGGCACCCAGCTGTATTTGTACTCTATCTCATTAAAGGATTTGTCCACAGGCTAGCAAAGTTTTCATTCTTTTTTGTGTGCCTGTCAAAAACTCATTACTTCCACTATTCTGTAAGTAGTCTCCCTTACCTCCAAATTATACATATGTATACTAGCTTCCTGTCCACAGCTATGCCTGCATACATATATGTCACATATATTTCATGCTGGCAAAACTCTGATTCTATGGTGTGTTACACAACGAAACTCCAGAGAGGGTATCTGATGTATTTAGCCGTGTGACATTACCTTTGGTCCAAAACATGGTGACAAAGTTATTGGCTTGTTGCAGCACTCATTCTTAAGATCTGGGTGATGCATTGAACAACACATATAAGAGACGGTTTGTACTTCATGCCTTTAAATTATTGCAAGTCAACTAAGTACAGGGAAGAAACTCGCAACAGATCGTTTTAAAACATTTTTACTTGTAACCCCATCTCATCTCAATTACCCTACGAGTTGTAGGGATATCTTATCCCACAGTATTTTTGTACAAATAATGAGTTGGGCCCCCTCTTAAGCTGCCCCAATGCACGATGCATTATTGTACACAGCGTCACTGCTGAACAATGCTTACAGAGGAGCACAAGCAGGAATGTACATTATGAACCATGCTAGTGATGTAGCTCTATGTCTTACATTATGCAATGAAAAATTCGGACGTAAGGATTAAACACATCGAAGACTGTACAAGCATTGTACTCATTACTCTGAATTGTATCATATAGCAAACATCTACTGATGAACTCATTTTTGCAAATAAAATATAATTTAACAGGCAAAGAGTTAATAGCTTTTCCAAAGGGTAAATATTTCCCCCCAATTTATGAGATATTCTTCAAATCAGTAAGTAACTTGTACTACACATTTGCTAAAGTAGCCTAATGTTCTTCCTCAAAGTTCAAGTTATATCCTAACCAAATTTGACGGAAATCGGTTCAGCAGGTTAGTAATAATAAATTCAAATGTCATGAATGATGCAGCAGTTTCCACTGATCTCAGAGTTTATGATATCATATCCAGAATTATGTGTCGTACAATGATTTAATTTTGCATATAAATTCAGTGGTGTATGTGACAATGTCTGCAAAATTCATTGTGAATATAGTTAGTAGTAAAGAAGTAATAAATTAAGATGTCATGTCTGATGAGAAAATGAACAGCGAAAATGTAGTAAGTGATAAACTTTTTCCTTTCATTTTGTGGGGGATGCCAGCCAGAAAAATTTTCATAATGGTTTGAAATTAGTTGTAAAGTTTGTTGCAAGTTGCTAAGGGCTATCGTTGTCAAATGCTGGATGAATAAGATCTGGGTATTTGCGCATGTGGTCTACACTTCTTTTTCACCCCCACCTCTCCAGTAGGTAGTTGTTTCTTACCCCTAAAGCAATTCTTTCCAAATAGTAAGTAATATATGTACCAAGTTTGGTTGAAATCGGTCCACTGATTTCGGAGGAGATATTGAACATACAAACATTTTTTATAATTTGCTTGTATATCTTTTTCCATGATCCCATTTTGATGAAATAAATCCTATATGGTGTCCTATGCTACACTGAAGTTACCAGTGAAACCCCTTGAAAATCCGTCTAGTTATTTGGAGACTGGCTTGTCCGAAGACAAAATGATAGACACGGCAAATTTACAGATACATTATTAGTACAGGTATATTGTTCAACTGATGCAATAATATGCTTGCACGAAACAAAAGCCAGTCATTCTATATCATAATTATTTATATGCAGAGACTAGCTCTATGTGCCTAGTAATAATAAATGTTGTGACTCGCCGATCTTTCAAAGTGCCACCGCGCGTCCTCTACATGCGGCGCTATCTGCCAGCCATGCAGCAGCAGCGCCACCAAAGCGGCCAGACAGCCAACAGCTGCTAGACTTGGACTCAGTTATGATTTGACTGTTAAAGTGTATACACATTTTACTCTGTTTACTTGATCTGTGACTTTCATATATTGCATCTTCCTTGAAATATATTTGTTCAACTTGAAGTTATAACAATTGGCGACGAGGATAGGATTTTTCTTTTTCATCATTGACCCACATGTTTCCATGGGTACTTTAGAGCAACTATTGGAAGGTCTCATAGAACAGCAAACACTTCTCACAAATGCGATTCATGATTTCGTCACGGCATCGTCTCTACCTACTTTTCCTCCTTACGAGACGGCGGAAGACTGGTCTGATTACGAAAAGCGTCTTCGACAGCACTTTTTGGCATTTCATGTCGCAGATGAACAAACATATAAGTCTCTGTTTGGTAGCCTCTCATGTTGCCTTTTATCGTTGTCAAAAACAACCGAATCAATCCCACTGTGCTTGGGCTGCTGAACTTCACGGCCCCAGTAGAAAGTGTCAATTTGTTACTGAAGTTCACAAAGAATCCTACGCCGATTCCATGGTAAGGGATGCTATTATCTGATCAGCGCCCGACAAAGAAGTTAGGCAATGTGCCCTTCAGTTGGCGAATCCGACTCTAGATGAAGTCCTATCCATCGCTCAGTCTTTTGAAATTTCTCACACCGCTGGAGAGCAAATAGAGGCATGGGGCGACGTCGGCGATATACAGCCTCTGTGCGATGTCGACGAAGCATGTGGCGTGTTCCCACCAGCCGACGTGGCCGCAGTATGCTCCCAAGTGGAGCCTCGGCCTAACCGTAAACAAACCTCTAAGAAACTGCAGCAAAACCCACGGCAACTTCTTTCATGTCCGCGGTGTTTTATGAAACAGTCACGAGAAGATTGTCCACAACATTGGGCCGTGTGTCACAAATGCAAAAAAAAAGGGTCATGTGTCATCCGTTTGCAAATCCGGCCGCATACATGATGTTCATGAACATGATTCTGATTCTGTGTTGTCTGTCATTGTACTTCTTCCCTTTCAGGGAAGTTATTCCTCACTGTCCATATACTTGGTCGAGATGTTCGCATGCAGGTGGATACTAGTTCTGCTGCCACTACCATCAATTCTCAGACGTATCTCCAGTTGGGTTCTCCAATCCTGTCACCTGTCACTAGGCAGTTACGGACTTAACAATAAACAGAAGATTTCTCTCTTGGGACAATTTGATGCTGAGGTATCTTACAAATCTGTCGTTCGCACTGTTCCCATATTTGTGGTCGACCATAGTGTTGTTGTTGTTGTTGTTGTTGTTGTTGTCTGCAGCCCTGAGACTGGTTTGATGCAGCTCTCCATGCTACTCTATCCTGAGCAAGCCTCTTCATCTCCCAGTACCTACTGCAACCTACATCCTTCTGAATCTCCTTAGTGTATTCATCTCTTGGTCTCCCTCTACGATTTTTACCCTCCACACTGCCCTCCAATACTAAATTGGTGATCCCTTGATGCCTCAGAACATGTCCTACCAACCGATCCCTTCTTCTGGTCAAGTTGTGCCACAAACTTCTCTTCTCCCCAATCCTATTCAATATTTCCTCATCAGTTATGTAGTCTACCCATCTAATCTTCAGCATTTTTCTGTAGCACCACATTTCGAAAGCTTCTATTCTCTTTTTGTCCAAACTAGTTATCGTCCATGTTTCACTTCCATACATGGCTACACTCCATACAAATACTTTCAGAAATGACTTCCTGACACTTAAATCTATACTCGATGTTAACAAATTTCTCTTCTTCGACCATAGTAACGCCGAGAATCTCTTTGGTTTCGATGCCTTTCACGTTTTTGGGTTCTCCATAGATGATTCTGTCAATATCGTCTCTGATGCTATTCCTTATGCTCAATTGGATTCCTTGAAACTTCCTGGAAGATTAAAACTGTGTGCCCGACCGAGACTCGAACTCGGGACCTTTGCCTTTCGCGGGCAAGTGCTCTACCATCTGAGCTACCGAAGCACGACTCACGCCCGGTACTCACAGCTTTACTTCTGCCAGTATCTCGTCTCCTACCTTCCAAACTTTACAGAAGCTCTCCTGCGAACCTTGCAGAACTAGCACTCCTGAAAGAAAGGATATAGCGGAGACATGGCTTAGCCACAGCCTGGGGGATGTTTCCAGAATGAGATTTTCACTCTGCAGCGGAGTGTGCGCTGATATGAAACTTCCTGGCAGATTAAAACTGTGTGCCCTACCAAGACTCGAACTCGGGACCTTTGCCTTTTGCGGGCAAGTGCTCTACCATCTGAGCTACCGAAGCACGACTCACGCCCGGTTTCGCAGGAGAGCTTCTGTAAAGTTTGGAAGGTAGGAGACGAGATACTGGCAGAAGTAAAGCTGTGAGTACTGGGCGTGAGTCGTGCTTCGGTAGCTCAGATGGTAGAGCACTTGCCCGCGAAAGGCAAAGGTCCCGAGTTCGAGTCTTGGTAGGGCACACAGTTTTAATCTGCCAGGAAGTTTCATATCAGCGCACACTCCGCTGCAGAGTGAAAATCTCATTCTGGAATTGGATTCCTTGTCGACAACATTTTCGTCCCTTTTTTCTCCTGGGTTAGGCCATGCAAACGACTTTGAAGCTCATATCACGCTCCAACCCACTGCTCGGCCTAAGTTTTTTTTGGGGCTCGGCCCGTTCCTGTGGCCCTTCGTGATCAGGTCAAACGGGAGCTGGATCATCTCACTGCTTCAGGGGTCTTGCTTCCTGTCACTTCCAGTGAGTGGTCCTCTCCTGTCGTCGTCGTTGCTAAGCCAAATGGTGATATTCATCTCTGTGGCGATTTCAAAGCCACTGTAAATGCTCAGTGCCTTATCGACACTTACCCTATGCCTCGACCTGAAGAATTGTTCACTAAACTTGCTGGAGGCCATTATTTTTCTAAACTTGACCTGTCAGAAGCTTATCATCAACTTCCTCTCAACGCTGCTTCCCGGTAGTTTCTGGTCCTTAACACGCCTTTTGGCCTCTATCAATACCAACGATTGCCATTTGGGATTGCCAGCACCCCTGCTCTCTTTCAGCGATTCTTGGAACAATTATTGCTCATTGTCCCTCGGTGTATAAATTACCAGGACGACATTGTTGTAACTGGCTCCATCACTGACGAACATCTTCAAAATCTCCGCACACACTTTCATGTCTTACAAACTGCCGGTCTAAGTGTAATCTTCAGAAATCAAAATTTTTTCAGGCATCTATCACGTACTTGGGGTTTCAACTCTCTCGGGATGGTATTCGTCCGCTTCAGCAAACTGTCACTGTGATCGATGCCCTTCTTTGCCCTACATCTGTTAAGGAACTGCAGGCCTTCTTGAGGAAAACAGCATACTACCACAAGTTTTTACCGTCTACTGCTTCGGTGGCTCAGCTGTTGCATCGCCTGTTGCATAAAAATGTGCCTTTTCACTGGTCAGCGTCATGCGATGCGGCTTTCCAGAAATTGAAGACTATGCTGAAACAGGCCCTGTGCCTGGCTACTTATCGACCTGGCCAACATCTTGTTCTTGCCACAGACGCCTCTCAATACAGGGTCGGTGCAGTCCTTGCGCACCGTTTTTCTGACGGTTCTGAACAACCCATTGCTTATGCCTCCGAAACGCTCATGGACGGCCAACAAAAGTATTCTCAAATTGAAAAAGAAGCTTTGGCCATTATTTATGCTCTTCATAAGTTTGGTATTTTTCTCTATGGATCCAAATTTCATCTTGTTACAGATCACAAACCACTTGTTTCCTTGTTTCATCCATCGACGTCACTTCCCGATGAGGCTTCACACCACCTCCAGCGTTGGGCCCTTTACTTGTCTCGTTTCAATTATGAGATTCATTTCTGGCCGATGGCTCAACATGCGAATGCTGACGCACTGTCTCGCCTTCCCATGGGTCCTGATCTGACATTCAATGGGAACGAACTTTTGTGTTTCCACCTGGATGTTGCCGAGCAGCGGGTTGTGGACGGGTTCCCCATCACCGGGGACCGGATGGCGGCTGCTACGGGTTCTGACCCTACCCTCTCCTGGGTTTTACACTGTATTCAGAAGGGTTGGCCCGATCGTCTGTCTGCTACGAGTTCTGATCCATTGCAGAACTACTACGCTTTTTGTTACCACCTTATGGCTAGGGATGGTGTTTTCCTCCTTTCCACCGACAATGCTTCGCCTGCGTCTTTGCGTGCTTCGGTCTTGCGCCTCCTTCACCAAGGGCACTGGGGTGTCTCTGGCACAAAATCTCTGGCGCGCTGTCATGTGCACTGGCCCGGCATCAACTCTGAAATCGCACACATGGTTGCTGCCTGTGGCCCTTGTGCATCACAGGCAGCCGCCCCGAAGTCATCTTTGTCACTGTGGCCTTCGCCTGAGAAGCCCTGGGAGCGTATTCATGCTGACTTCGCGGGACCTTTTTTAGGTACTTATTGGCTTCTCGTTATTGACGCCTGCTCTAACTTTCCCTTCATTGTCTGTTGCACGTCGCCTACCACTGCGGCAACCACCCATGCTCCAGCTCGCGTTTTCTCTTTGGAAGGCCTTCCCTCTACCCTTGTTACTGATAATGGTTCGCAATTTGCCTCTTCCGATTTTGCTGATTTTTGTGCCCGTCACGGCGTCATGCATGTCACGGCCCCTCCGTTCCACCCACAGTCAAATGGTAAGGCTGAATGACTGGTCCGCACATTTAAGGCTCAGATGAGGAAACTCCTGACTTCTTCTGCTGATGATGCGCTTCTCCAATTTCTGGCTTCTTACCGTTTCACCCTCATGGGTGACCACAGCCCGGCCGAGCTCTTACATGGCCAACATCCTCGCATTCTACTTCATCTTCTGCGGCCTTCCACCTCACGGCAGCGGGTGCCTTGTCTTGGCCAGTTCACCGCCAATGACCTTGTATGGGTACGGGGATATGGCAGGCGGCCAAAATGGAATCCTGGCCGCATCTTACGACACCGTGGCCAACGCCTGTATGAAATCCAGACGGACACGGGTGTTGCAGTGCGTCATTCGAACCAGCTTCGGCCTCGTGTGCCGGCAATGCCTTTTCCAGATGCCGCTACACCACCTTCGGTTCTACCCGACACTCGGGATACTGGAATCTCTCATTACTCACAACGCAGTCCTCTCCCCATCATATCGGTGCCAGCACAAGAACTGACGCCACCTGGAGACGTGCCCATGCAGGAACCATATGACCATCATCTGTCAGAGCAACTTTTACTCGCCTCCTTCTCCTACAGACGCGGACACATCGCCCATGTCTCCTGTTATAACAACCAGATTTGCCGCAATGGGCAGATTGGTGCACGGGGCCCCAGCAGATTTGACCCCCACCTCTCCTGTCATCTCGACCCGTTATCATCGGGGACACTTCCGTTCGTACGGGAAGCCTCCTCCTCGAGACTTTATGGCCAGTCAAACAACAACTATGGACATTAGCAATCTACAGGCCACCTCCATCAAGACCTGTGCAAAAGCTTCAAAGGGGGCAAAAGTGTTGTGACTCGCCGATCTTTCAAAGTGCCACCGTGCAGTTACATGTGTCCTCTACATGCGGTGCAGTCTGCCAGCCATGCAGCAACAGCGCCACCTAAGCAGCCAGCCAGCCAGCGGCCGCTAGACTTGGACTCAGTCATGATTTGACTGTTAAAGTGTGCACACGTCTTACTCTGTTTACTTTATCTGTGACTTTCATGTATTGCGTCTTCCTTGAAATATATTTGTTCAACTTGAAGTTATAACTCAAATTTTCATTCTGGAGAATTATTTAATAAAATTCTCAGATGCCCAATTATTTTCTCACTATCTTTTCAGTACACGATTAACAATGCAAAACTGAAGTTACTTAGTATTTTTGGCTCCATGAGCTTGTATGATGTTATGAATTGTTCATGATACGCACAGAAACATCTGAAGAAATGGTCTTCACAAGACTGCAAACTATTTTCATTTTGGCTTTTCTGTGATTGTTATTGTTAGCTAATTAAATGAGTTAATGGTATCAGTCACAATTTATTTATTCCCACAACATGTTTCAGACATTTAAACCTCCAGCATCAGGTACATTTATGTGGATCAATACACCATGTATATGTAGTGTCATGATTTTGGTGTAATCTATGATACTGTCTTACAACACATACTGTGACACTGTCTAGTAAAAGTCTTCAAGTACTAGACCATGCCACAGGTTGCCCCAAAATTGTAAAACAACACATACACATCATACTAACCTACATAAACCCACCTGATGATGGAAGTTTACACCTCTGAAACTTGTTGTGGAAATAAATAAACTGTGACTGGTAACAGTAAACTTGTTGTTTCATTCAGTATCACATAGCTCACTTTCTTCACTTCCTCAAAGGGAGTGCAAATAAAAGCAACAACTGGTCACCATTGGAATTAAATTGAGTTTACCGCACTGCACTGACTCACTCGTATCAAATGAAATTCGACAACTGGATCACTGCAACCTGGTTACACTAGCAGCCAACTCTCTGTTTGACTGAGCCTTATTTCTTTATTTTCTTGTTAGCTAAAAAAGAGACGTGCAAGTATAGGAGCTCAAGCTTTAACATAATGTCTACAGAGGGAAACATTCAAATTCTATAAGCTGCATGCATCAATTACCATTCATCAAATTCAATTTTTTTCCATTTTCTCAATTTACATTAAGCCTACTCTCACGATGAAATTCTAATCTTCACAGAAAACTTGCCCTTAACACTTTTGAGTGCCTTGCCTGTAACATTACATTGTCTTTGGAAAGAATACCTTACCCCTAGTATTACAGGCATGACATTCTTTCCAACACTGAAGACAATGTAACATGGTGATCTCGGCACTTGAAGTGTTAGTTAGCAGGTGAGTACCACAACTAGTATGACGAGAGAACATACTGAAGAAAACTTGAACATCACAACTATTTTTAATACTTACTGTACATGTAAAATACTTCAATATTATGAGTAAAATGGTTCAAATGGCTCTGAGCACTATGGGACTCAACTGCTGAGGTCATTAGTCCCCTAGAACTTAGAACTAGTTAAACCCAACTAACCTAAGGACATCACAAACATCCATGCCCGAGGCAGGATTCGAACCTGCGACCGTAGCGGTCTTGCGGTTCCAGACTGCAGCGCCTTTAACCACACGGCAATATTATGAGTAACTGTGGAGCTGTATTAATATCAATTAATGAGTACTGAATTATTTTCTGACAGTCCCAGATTCAGTACAGTTTGTGGTTATGAAGTATATCAAAATGCAATATGAATTAGGTAGGATTGCTATCCACCACTTTGAGGAGGCACTGAGTAGCAGACAGGCACATTTAAAGGTTTTGTTTAGCTATCCTTCATTAGTGGAACCACAGCACTCAGAGATGTGTATATGAGTTCTTGTGTGTGTGAATATGTTTCTTCATCTCATGAAGAACTTCGTCTGGAAGCTAAGTAATATCCAAATGTCTACTTTTAAGTGGGCCTGTCCACTGCTCAATGCCTCCTCTATGTGGTGAGTAACAATTCTAACCTGTATTGTCATTTCATCCAGAATCTCCCGCTGTTTGAAACTGCAATGTGATTCAGGACATACAGGAAGTTGTTATATTAAACCATAATGGTAGGAAAAACACATTAAAGAGTCACAGAAAGAAAACTGTGTGATATTTAACATAGTACCATGATGTACAGATTAATCACTGGGTTAGTGACCATTTTCCTTTTATCTGTTTACATAAAGCAAACACATGCTGCAATAATTTTACTGCACACATACATGCAAAAACAGCGTCCTATGCAAGATATCTGGACATAACGCACAGTACACTGAATGAAAATGATAATCCACTGTCAAAGTTTCCATCAATACCATTAGCCACACAAATGTACTGGACACACAGAAAGCAAATTATTGTGGCATTAATATCTGCCACAAATATGGTCAACAAATGGACAATTAGTGTTTTTGAGTTAAGAGGTGCAACATAAGAAGAAAGGGATATACATAAACACTAACAGCATTACTATTAACATTAGCTCTGGCAAGTGGACATGCATTGAAGCGAATAAGCGAAGCAGCAACATGCCTTTCGTGCCAAAGTGTCATCCCTTACTCTGGCTAGAGGCAGTTCCTCCTCCTCATCTTGGTGAGTAGAAGGTTGCTGAACCTTTGCCTCCTCCTCTGCTGCTCTTGAGCTTGTGCTTCGGCCCCGCGATCTTGGTGCTACAGGTCCATGTGGCTGATGGTATAAAAGCTTCAGTTACACGTATGCAAGCAGAGTGATATGTGAAGTGTGCAAACTAATAATAAGTAAGTGTTACACATTAAGTGTTGGTTATCCAATCTCACTTAATTCACAGCACTGAAATATCAACAACTGTCTGCTCCTATTGCACCAGCAGGGTAATATGAATAATGACCATATACATTATTGTTGAAGTTTTCCCGGCATAATGAGTATTCCTTGTGGTTTTGAGGTTCAAATGGCTCTGAGCACTATGGGACTTAGCTTCTGAGGTCATCAGTCCCCTAGAACTTAGAACTACTTAAACCTACCTAACCTAAGGACATCACAAATATCCATGCCCGAGGCAGGATTCGAACCTGTGACCGTAGACTGTAGTGCCTAGAACCGCACGGCCACCACGGCCGGCTGATTTTGAGGTTGCAGCTGGATGACAATGACCTTTTGCCACCACATTTCAACTGACAACCATTCAGCCATCTTAAGGTTATTTTAGCATGGAGATTACTGGTGCATGTCGCTGACTTTATACTGAAAATTTGTACAGTGGCGCATGTGCTTAAGGTTTTACTGTACGACATCCCTCTGTCAAGTTTAGCACCTTTTGTTGAATACTGTTCTGTCTATAGCAGACAGCCGCACACACAACAGTGATATTGCATGTATGCCCTCTATTGAACTGTGGCCCACACAGTTAAAACTCAGTTGTCAAAATAATAAAATTCACTGTCACTGAATTTGTCATTAGATGTAAAATTTAGTCTTTCTGAAGATATCACAGAAATCACAAGGTCCCAAGACTTATCAAGTAGAAAGGCACCACCACATGTAATAATGTCTTCTGCAAAACATATTTCCACAGATTCCTTAATAACTGAATCCCAGTAGGATCTTGTCGCGGCCAAGTTTTTCATAGCAGTATAGCCTGTAGAATGTCCTGTGGAGTATCAACACTACTGGGCTGGAGAAGGTGAGTCTGATGATCATGTTCCACCCACCTTTCATGAACTGTGCATGTTGTCTGACCAATGTAGGCTTTGCTACATTGATATAGTAATCTGTGGAATTCCGCCTTCCCCAAACCCAGATCATCTTTTGCTGAGATGGGAAGAGCACAGATTTTTATAGGTGGCCTGGGTTTAATATGACGTTTCTTAAGGATTCTGCCTAATTTAGATGAAACGTTACCCACATTTTGGAGGGACATCCCTTGAGGTTTATGGTCATGTTTACTCCTCAATAAACCTGGCTTAATTTCATGGGAAGAATATCTATTGCCTTTAAACGCAGACTGCAGGTGTTCTAACTACTTCGCAAGGCTCTCTCTACCAGATACAACACATGCCTTATGTGCCTGTATACAAAGGATGCCCACAGTATGTGAAGGGTGGTGACAGCTAGAAAGCTGAAAATATAGATCCACATGTGGGCTTACAGTAAAACAAAAAGCCCTAGTGATCTATCCACTTTCCAATGGATTGAGATATCAAGAAAAGAAAGACAGCCACCTTACTCCAAATTCATCGTAATCTGAATATTTTCATGGATAGAATTTAGATGTAAAACTCATGATGGCTCTTCCTCATTATGGGGACACACAACAGTATCATCTAAATATCACCCGTTTGGTTTAAGCTCTGCAGACTCGAGTGCCTTCTCCTCAAAGTCTTCCATAAATGAGTTTGCTACCAGAGAGAATACAGGACTTCCCACAGCAAGGCTCAAGTCTTTATGACAACGAATCATACTTATTAATAAGTTTTGATGTTGCTTCATTCTTCACAAGTGTCCCTCTAATGGAGGGGTGGTAAAGATTTTGGCTTACAGGCCACGCCCAGGCCCCACTGCCAAAGTGCTCAGCCTTGCTTCACACTTCCCCCACCCCCATGCAGCACTTTCTGAGTGCAAGGACGGAGAAGAGGGGAAATCAGGGAACGCATTGCATTTAAATGGCCGTACAGTTGCACTGCATACAACCTGGTTTCACATTTCTCAACAACACAGATCACAAACAAATCAAGTTTTCAGTATTAATTAATTATATTTGGCATGCTGAAGACATAATTTAATTTTTGTCTGGTACAAACTGTCGGCACACGGACAGATGCACATGATTTCAGAGAGTTTCGCATGCCACATAATTGTGACTTATTTAGTTTCATAATTGAAAAAAAGTCTTTCACACAAATATTTCATGTCAAAATATTGTAGCACTTCTTCCATCTCACTAGAGAGACTTGGAAAATCTATCTGAGAAAAGCACTGCAGACATCCTGGACAGTTTTAAAGATTTGTTTTTAAAACTGGAATTACCTTGGAGGTCAATCGGTCTGCATATACACAGGGGCGCTTTCAACTGAAATGGCAAACTGTCTCGAAACTGATGTGACTTTTGACAGTGTCCTCAAAACCTGTATAAAACTATTGTTGTAATTCTTGCAAGGCCACAATGAATTCTTTAAACCTCTCACTTTCTTTAACTTGAGCTTAGGGAACTGGCTTTCTTTGTCAGAATGTGTCCCTTCTACAACACGATTTTGTTTTTAAAGTCATGCCCTTCAAATCAGAAAAAAGTTATCTTGCAATGTCTTACTTGGACAGTTTCCAGCTTTTTCCTTCATAAATTCAACAATAGCGAGTTTTAAATCAAAAACTTGTTCCAGGCATACCCTTGCCTTAACCAACACACTTTGCAGTAACATATGGAGTCTCCATACCCTTTGTTTATTACCACTGGAAACTGTTGTAATTGCAAAGTTTAAATTCCTTCTGTGTAGTACTATAATGTCATTTCGTGGCAAATAAGCAGTACCCATCACTTATGTGAACTGTAATTCTCATCCCTCTCTTCTGTCATTCCCATTTATTTTAAAGGATTGTGACATCAGTCAAGGGGACAACCATAGAGACTATACAAGTGTATGTGCTACAGGTGGGTTGCAGTTCTGAGGAGAAGCAAGAGTTTGAAGAGGAAATGCAGAAACAGATGGGAAGGAAGAATGGGATAGTAATGGGGGATTTAAATGCACACGTTGGAAGAGAAACACAAGGCTGCGAAAGTGTGCTTGGACCAGAGGGTCGGGGCTGCTGAAACGAGGAAGGTTCTATTGGCGTTCTGCCAAAGGAATGGCTTGCTGGTTGGGAACTCTTGGTTCTGGAAAAGAGAGAGCCATAAGATTACCTAGTACAGTCAAGACTTATAGAGAAAGTCTACTTCCTGTACGACATTAAGGTAATACCACCAGAGGCCTTGGATAGCAACCACCATTTGCTGGTAATTAACCAGAGAGGGACTAAGGATAATAGAGAGACAGAAAACCAGAAAAGACATATAAGAGTATGGAAGTTGAAGGAGGAAGAAAGTAGGCTACAGTGCCTACAAGTAGTAAAGGAAAGCATCCCAAAGGATGAACCATAAATGGTAGAAAAGGAATGGGGTAGATTCAAGGGAACATTAGTAAGTGTGGCGGAAGCAATATGTGGGAGGTCAAGCAACAAAAAAGAGATGGAAGGAAACACCCTGATGGCACAAACGATATAGTACAGAAGAAGAATAGAGCCTTTAGGGCATGGTTCCAGAAGAGAAGAGTAGAGACAAGAGAAGAGTATCAAGCAAGAAAGAAAGAAGAAGAAAAAAGAGTGGTGGCGGAGGATAGTGGAAGTTCAAAAAAGGTGTTATATGGGATGATTAAAAGTAAGAGGAAGAATGGTACGATATATTATGCCAGAATGGTGAACAAAAGTGGCCAAGATGTAGAGAATAAGAAGGAACTCAAGAACATGCGGAAGGAGTATTTTGAAGAACTCCTGAACCGAATGGAGACTGGGATGAGGAGGAACAAGCTGAGGAGAAAAAGAGGAGGAACAACAAATGGAAAAAGACCTTACATGGGGAGAAGGGGAACATGCATTGGGCAAGATGAAGGGAGGGAAGTCACCAGGTCTGGATGAGCTAAGTGTAGAAATGGTGAGAGCAGCAGGAGAGGTGAGGATTTTTATTTATTTTATTTATTTATCCTGTGGATCACACATTGTACAAAGTATACATGATATAGGACAAGTCATTTTTCTTAACAAATATGTAGTTTGGAGAAAAAAAAATAGGCAATGGACTGCCATTTAAAAAAAATGTACACAAAATTGTTCGTTGATGAATATAGTAACTTCACATACAGAGAATACAAACAATTTACATGGGGAACTAAGAAACATGTAGGCAATGTAGTGCTACTTTAAATTTACACAAATAATCACTGAGATTACAGAATAGTGAAAATGTCAACTGGAAACATAACAGAAGGACAATGTCAATGGCTACATCGTGTAATGAAGATTGTGTGGAGACAGAAGATGATCCCAGAAGACTGGAAGAAGAGAATAATTGTCCTGATCTTTGAGAAGGGAAATAGAAAATAGTGCAAGAACTCTCGAGGGATAAAATTGATGAGTCATTGTGCACAGATTTTTGAAAAAATCTTGGAAGCACAAATTCGAACAAAATTAGAAGGAGGGGTGAGAGAAGAGCAACACGACTTCAGAACAGGAAGGTCCACAATGGAGCTAATTTTTGCTGTAAGATAACTGCAGGAACAGCATTATAAATACGGAATAGATCTACTAATGACCTTCCTGGACATTGAAAAAGCGTATGATAGTGTACATAGAAACAAAGTGTGGAAAGCCCTGGAGAACAAAGGAGTAGCAAAACAGATTATTTGGAGGATAACAGAAATGTACCATGGAAGTGTGAGCTTTGTGAAAGTGGGAGGAGAGAGATCAGCTTGGATTGAACAGAAGAATGGCTTGTGGCAGGGAAGTGCACTTTCACTATTACTCTTCACTGTAGCAGTGGATGATACAATGAGTACAGTAGCACAAGTAATTGGTGAAGGGAAGATGAAAACTATGGTGTTTCCAGAGGATCTGATGATTTGGGGGGATAAGGAGGAGGAAGTACAAAAACAACTGGACATATGGGAACAAACAGTACAAGAATATGGGATGAAATGGAGTATAAGTAAGAGTGAGATGATTATCACAAGAACGAAGGAGAGAGGAACAACTGGAATAACAATTGGTACAGAACAATTAAGGAGAATGGAGAGTTTCAAGTACCTAGGAACCTTGATACAGGAAGATGGAAAAAACGACAGACAAATAAACGAGTGGGGGAGAAAAGCAGAAGCATTTCAGAAGAGTGTCAAAAGCCTGATATGGAGAAAGGATGTACACCAAATCAGTGAAAAGGTTATATACTGGTCAAACTGTGTCCCAGTCCCGACAAATGCATCCGAAACCTGGGTTATAAAAGGAAGAGAGAAAAGCAAAGTACAAGCTAGTGAGATGAAATTCTTGAGGAACAGTATTGGAGTGACAAAGATACACAGGTTAAGAAATGAGAAGATCAGAGACTTAATGAAGGTGGAACGATTACAAGAGGAGACAGAGAAATCAAGGTTGAGATGGTATGGGCACGTTAAGCAAATGGAGGAGAAGAGGATACCCAGGAGGATACAAGAGATAAAATTGGAAGGAAAGAGACCAAGAGGAAGACGAAGAGACAAATGGCTGATAGGAGTGGAGGAATGCATCCAGACTGGACCAAGGTGAAGACAGAGAGATGGTGGGAAGACAGAAGACAATGGAGATGCTTATGTTTCAAACAGACCTGGACAGAGGCTAGAAACTGTCCAAGATGATGATGATGATGATGATGTGACAACAGATCACTGCATAGCTTCTTTTTGTGCAAAAAGCCACTGGACCTGCGAACGCCTTTAATACCACAAATAAATAGTGAAATAGTGCTGATACCACAATTCTGCCGAACTCAGAGAGTTGTGCCAACTGCAAAATACTGCACTACAAATGCTAAATGAAACGTTGCATTGTTCCAGTTACTTACAAGAAGGACTGAGCAAACCTGACTGACAAGCCGGGTCCTTGCTCACAAGTGACCTACGCACACTGCACTTGTGAAATTTGGCACACCGTGGCCAGCTGTACTTTAATGGGTACTTTGTGACTCATTGGCAGCTTGAGTTCTGTCCCATCATGTCCTTTCCTCAGCTTACCTTTTATTCAACAAACTGAACAAACTGATGCTGTTGCTAAGGTGTGGGTGTCCTTTCGAAGCTGCTGTACCAGACACACATTGTGTAGGCTTTGTCATCAACTTATCCCGCTACCTGCACTGGTACACAACACTCCGGCCACTACCTATGTACTTGTTAAACCATATGGTCCGCCGACTCACCGGTGTTGAATGTTCCTGGAGCGCTGGGTGTCATGACTTTATCGACTGCTCTGGGTTTCAACACCCATGATACAAAATAAATACGATTACTCTGACAACTGAAGCGTTTAACTTAAAGGCTCCTCTAGAAAGGAATTACTCCATATACAAACACACGTGTGTCAATATTGTTTCATGACTATGAATTACGTATCTCCTGCAGTTTTAGTATGATTTTAGAAGCCTATGATGAAAGCGAGGTGTCAGTTTGGACTCATCTTAGTAAATTAGCGTTCTTTCATCATTACTCTTCCGTAACACCAGTTGTCCTCCATATATTCATAACTGTAATCACTCAAGGAAAGGGTGAAGCTATCTGTGATATAGCTCTGATACATCGGCAGTCACTAGGAACCACAGTAATAAGTTTTCACTCAATATTTGTTGATTCTGATTCTTGATATGTTTTCAGTAATTTTGTGTATAATTTGTTTCACACTGTATAGCAAACAGAATGTTTCATCACAGGACGGAAAGCCAAGTAACCTAACAAGATGTGTTGCAATACAATTACTCTCTCCCATGTGCACAGCGCAGCTGTATTACACGACTTATCACTGACGTGCCTGAGTGAATGTGTCAGCCACTATGAAACACTTATCATCTGATTTTAAGAAAACTATTTGGTGAAAAATTTTGATTCTTTAACATCTTACAGCCTTTCTGTCCATTATTTGTCATAGATACTGTGTTGCAATAAAATACACGAGGCATTGCATGAAATTTTAAGAATTCTGTAGAGGTAAAAACACACTGCATAAACATTGCATATGGTTCATTTTAGATCATTCATTGCTGCGTATAAAATGTAGCTAACATACTGAACTATAATGAAAATGATACATTGCTACTCACCATGAAGGTGACATACTGATTTGCAGACAGGCATAACAAAAAGCCTGCTACACATTGAGATTTTGGCCAGCGCATTGTGCATTCTTAAAAAAACACACACACACACACACACACACACACACACACACACACACACACACACACACACAGCCATGAAATAACTGTCATGTTGAATAAAAGCAGCCATCTGGACGGGGCGGGGAAGGGGAGGGAAAGGGTGAGGGATAGAATGAATCCCAGTATGATGATCTTGTGGCCAAGATCTTCATGGCAGAATAATCCATAGACTGTTCTGTGGAGATAATGTTCAGCTATGGCTGGCTGACTCAGCTGGAAGACAGAATAATCCATAGAATGTTCTGTGGAGATACAACATTCAGCTATGGCCAACTTACTGAACTGGAAAAGGAGAGTCCGGTGTTCATGTTCCATGCACCTTTCATCAGCTGTGCATGTTGTGTGTCCAATGTCAGCTTTGCCATACTGATACGGTAATCTGCAGATTCCAATCTGCACAGCACAATTCACAGCACCTTTTGCTTTACTGCAGTGGAAGAGCCATTGAACACAATTGATAGCTTCTTGAAGTGTGCAAGGTGAGCATAAAAAAAAGTAAAACAAGGGCAATGGAATGTAGTTAAGTGAAATCAGGGAGTTAGATTAGGAAATGAGATACTAAACATAGCTATATGGGTGGCAAAATAACTGATGATGCATAAAATAGAGATGGGTGGGGGCATTGGCAGAAGGTGGCACACAAAGGGGATGAGGGAACGTGAATTAGGAGGAGGTGATAAGACAAAGAGGGCAGAAAATGTTATGTGGACAGAGGGCGTCAGTGGGTTGCCATAAGTTGAAGCCAGGACAATTTCGGGAGTGGAGAATGTGTTATGAGGATAACTCCCATCTGTGCAGTGCAGAAAAGCTGGTGGTGGAGGGGAGGATCCAGACACTCAAAGTTGTGAAGCAGCCATTGAAATTAAAGTATATTATATTCAGCTGCATGTTGTGTCTCAAGGTGGTCCATTTTGCTCTTGACCACAGTTTGGCGATGGCCATTCATCTCGGTGGACAGCTGTTTGGTAGTTACACAAACATAAAAAGCTGTGCAATGATTGCAGCAGAGCTGGTATATGACATGGCTGCTTTCACATGTGGCCCAGCTTCTGATGAGGGCTGATATGGGTTTGCAGAAAGTTCGAGTTAAAGTGTCAACATGGCATAGCATTGACGAGACCACACACATAGTTCAAGAAAGGTGTGTGGAACATGATTGCTACAATTGCCTTTTGCAACCCAGTAAGCCAGGCATTGCCGAATATTGTATGTTAGTAGAACATTCTATATATTATTCTGCCATGAAAATCATTGCCACAGTGAGACCTTTCTGGATTCTATTATTAAGCAATCTGTGAAAATACATCTGCTGGAAGACCTTACTAATTGCAACAGCAGTTTTCTGCTTGGTAAGGCTTGGGACCTGGTGATTTCTTGACATCTTCAGAAAGACAAAATTTTACACCTAATGACACATCCGAGCACAATTAACTTTATTATTTTGACAACTGAATTTTAATTCTCGAAGCCTACAGTTTCAAAAAACACTCTACACATAGGTACTTTCTAACATCATTACACAAACCACCATCACTCCAATATTGAGCGATACATCATCACCACTGTGCACATGCCTACATGCAGTAGATGGAGTAAAATTTGACAGAGTGCACTAACTCAACAGAGGGCAGTAGTGTAGTGGAAACCTTTGCACATGTGCCATCATGCCAAATTTTTGGTATAAAGTCAGCAAAGTGCACCAGCAATCTCCTCTGTAAACTCATCAGGAGATGACTGAATGGTTGTCAGCTGAAATATTGCGGCAGGATGTAAATGTCATCTGTCTCCTAGTACAAAACCTCACGGAATAATCATGCATATGCTTAGAGGATACACCCAGAAAGAGTTTCTATTCACAAAACATGCAACACATAGGTACTTTCTAACAACTTTGTACAAACCGCTATCACTCCAGTACTGAGTGACGCTCTTGACATGACGTGTTTACACATGTGTTGTGCAGGAAAATACCAAATGTGAATTGTGGATGGTTCTGAAGGTTTTGCTAATATGAAAAACCTTTATGTAAAACTAGTAAGCAATTTATGAATGTGAGAAGCAGCAAATACATTCACAACTTCAGAGGAGATATTTTGAAAACACCCTTACCGTATAACATTAACGAAACAAAAATAATGAAAGAGAGGTGTTCAGCAGTTGATATACACTTAAAAGAAACTTCACACAACATCCTTCTTCAGATCCATCTGGTACAAAATACACAGCCAAGACAATGTAACTGTGTGTGTGTGTGTGTGTGTGTGTGTGTGTGTGTGTGTGTGTGTGTGCACGTTTTCTAGAAAGTCCTTAAGAAAGACACTGTCTCAAAGCTCCAGAACATTTTCATTCTTGTTATGCATCTCAACTGTGCAGTGAGTTGTTGCCTAAACTCCTTCCATCACATGTATTCCATCCAGGGCTTTCCATTACCATTTTTTATAAGCTAAAACGACATGTACTTAACGCTCCTATGGTTGCATTCACAGTTGCACTGACAACAGTTGACAGAGGTCGCCCAACAGTTCAGTCAAAGTACATCCAATGTCTTCTGTCAGTTACTGGCAGAATCAAAAAGCGTAGCAATCTATTCAAAACTATATCTGACTCAAAAAGAACGTGGCAAGTAGTGTGCACCCTTTTCTCAGTGACTGACATAGCCAGACTTACTCGAGATGGTTCATGGTGACATTGAAAATCAAGATTACAGATATTCTGCATGACTTCAAATGACCGTCATTCAGCATATGCATAAAAGATAAATAAAAATTTTAGAATAAGCTACTCCGAAGACCTAATGCACTGAAATGTGGAAACATATATACCACATCTGCAAACAACTTCATGTAACAGAATCACCACCCTGCTGGCATAAAAATGCCAGTAAGCAGTAATAATAATTTATACACAGCCAACAATCATGAACTAAAACAAAAAAAAAAAAAATGTCACCATGGAAACTTTAAGCATCAAAATGGACATACGCCACTTTTCTCACTTGAACATATTCGTTTTTGAGGTTATAATCTGGTCCTAAAATTTCCAAGACAGATTTTGCTTATTTTGCAGGCCACATACACCCTTAAGTATAAGCATGAGGCTGAAATGGACGACCTATCACAGAACAAACATAATGTAATATACGGTAAAGTTCAAGAAATTATTATTAAATTTTTAAGTTATCAACACTTGTGGTCCCAATAAAAGAGTGGTTTCAGACCATAGATTCCAGGATATATCCCTGTCATTATTTCTTTCAGACTCGGGAAGCCAAAAACTCCTCCTTTTTTGTACTAAACTCAAAAACTTCTCACAATCCACGTTTTGCATATGGGAATGTTCGCCGATCTGATTGAAGAAAAATAGTGATTGTAATTCCGCTGACCATTGTCCAAAGTCTGTATATTCCAGTGTCGAGATCAGTTGCCCTGTGACCTTGAATGTACTGGCGTCCTGCTTTGAAAAGATCGGCTATCTTGAGCTGTCAGTCATCATCAGAATACACCGATGTCAGTGTTGCTGTGACTGCAGCCTACCAAATATGAGGAGAGTAAATTCTCTATTACTATCACCTCTAAATTGTCTTACCATATTTACTACAGATAAAACTTGCAAGGAGACAAAAATTCCTAGGACAAAAGGGTGGGTTGACTTCTGAATTCCTACCTTTACCAACCTGACAAAAAAATGGTTCAAATGGCTCTGAGCACTATGGGACTCAACAACTGAGGTCATAAGTCCCCTAGAACTTAGAACTACTTAAGCCTAACTAACCTAAGGACATCACACACACCCATGCCCGAGGCAGGATTTGAACCTGCGACCGTAGCAGTCGTGCGGTTCACAACTGAAGCGCCTAGAACCGCTCGGCCACCGTGGCCGGCCCAACCTGACACTTAAACAAATCCACCATTCAGACACTTAAACAGATCCCCATGAGCCACACACAATAACAAACTCTTTCAGTGACCTATTTTGCATTACAAATTTTAATTTATTTACTCTGATTATATTAAAAAATTACTCTTATTACATTACGAATATAAAGAATCACTACTAAGCCTACACACAAAATTTGCCACATATTGTTTAGAACTGGAAAAGAAAAGCTATTTCCATCTGTTCAGGTACATAAATGATGCTTGCAACTTCCAGTCACTTGAACGGGTTTTATCTCTCAATACCATTGTACAGCTGACAATTTGTTTGATCCTGAAATTACTTGGGCCACCAATAGTGGCATAAACAAACTGTGGATATGGTGAACAGTATTGTTGGAGTTTTACTAAAGTAAATAATTGGAAACATAAATTTTCATATTTCTGCACCTAGTATTCAGATGTTATACAAACATTATTGGATTTTGTGGTAGTCAAAGCTTTTGTCTGAGAATACAATAGCATATCAAACTCAAAGTATTTTGCATCACTGCTTAACAATCAGAAGAAGTCAATACCAAAATGTGAAGTTTGTTGAAGCAATAAAAAATACAACTAAATACTGAAAAGTGTAAACATACTGACTTATGTTATTACTACTTACAAAATAAGTAAATAAGCCTTTCCATGAAATACTTTAATAATAGGAAGATAGTAACACACATTTTGCAAGTAGATTAAAATTTTTGTCGCTATGTTAAATGTCTGACAAACTTACAGTGTACGTCCTCTGTGGTTTCAGACGAGTATCAAATGTTTCAAATGCATAAGTTTTAGTGCAAATTGAATGCCTGGGTTTTGCAATTTTTGTAAAAAGATGGGCACTCTTGTCAACCCGGTATTCACAAATATATACATGCTCCTCAGGTGCACCCACAGGCCTTCCTTTGCAGTATGTATTTAAATCAAGCACCCAGCAGTGTCCCATTATGAGATCCAAGGGCACAACCTCATACAAAGGTACTCTCATAACCTCGTTGGGAAAAAATTTCCGAGAAGGTTCATGATAAGTTTCATGTGGGCGAAGGTAATGATGCCCAAATGCAAATTTTTCATTCCTGTAAAGTAATAAAAAAATGTCTTTAACTACACACAATGAAATATTATTGTTTTCTACTATATAAAAAAAAGAAATATGATAAGGAAGACAAAGCTGTTTAGTTAAATAAATGTGTGTTACATGGTTCAGATACCTGCAGATAAACTCACTAACAAAAAAGTTGGGTCTCTCGGAGGAGAGAGGAAAGTGAAATTACACATAATACTTTGGGAGGTGATGTGGTTTTGTATCATTAATTACAAAATCAAGCTAAATGAACAATAAAATTGAAAGCACAAGCACACTGTTGGTCCCTTGTAATTAAAATGTTGCTGATTTTAGGGTAAAATGCAAACACTGATTTTCTGGGATACGTCAGCCCACAATTGCTGTATTTGGTTATTGATATTCTGAATATCTGTACTGGGACTGAGGTTATAATCAAGCTGGTCTCACAGAAGTTTTATGAGAAGTAAATCGAGAGGACAGTTTCATTCATAGACCCTTGCTTCGCAGCTGAGTCAAGGTAGAAACTTGCATCTGCTATTGATTGTTACAATTTACAGTTCTTGTAGCACTAACAATATAGGCAAACTGAATGACAAGAATACAGTATTCTCTTGGCTCCATACAGCTGAATCAGCAGACACCATACAACTTCACATCAACACTGTAACAAACCTCGAAAATCCACAGTGCTCTACAACAATGGCAGCTATCTGGCATTGTTGAAGCACATGTTTCATGTTCCAAGTGTCCTATGAAAACATATTTTTGTCAGTGTTAATTTGTCTCTTGGGCTAGTCTAGAGTGGGTCCAACACCAGTGATGTTAGTTCATCAGTTGCACATAGCAAATGGTATGATAGTTTCACATAGCGGATTTTGCATCTATATTGACATGAGAATGCGAAAATATTCCTCAAAGTAAATCTGCAAGTGATCTCACTTGCCAAAGCCTCATCTGTAAATGTAAGAAGACCCCTACATTAATTTATTACGCAACATAAAAACATTGACCTCAGCAGCAATAATTTTATCTACGAATATAAGATGACATATTTTTCAATTGGCGAATTTGGAGGAAAAAAAAGCCTCGTCCTACTATTTAGTAAATAAAGCAACAAAAAATTACAAAGTTAGCTGTTTTTAGTAAAATAATTCATAATTGGCAATTTTTGTGACATTGTGAACATTTGTAATTTTACCGTGTGAAAGCGTTAAAAATCTGAGGATGAGATGACAGTTTACTAATGTTCACAACTGATAGTCATTGAGTGTTAAAATTGCATTTCGACATCTAATCACCTCAAATCTGACGTTTTGAATGATAGTTCACCTCCCGTGCAACGAAATTTGTTGTGGCGATGAAAACAGACTGAACTGGCAATAAAATAACACAAAAATTGGCAAAGGTACTGAATTTGGCCAAAAAATAGCACTGAAATTGAGAATTAAATAACATAGTAATTGAGAAAAAGATAACACCAAATTTGGCAAAAAAGAAAGAAGAAGCACTGAATTTGGAAAAAAAGAAAGAAAAAGCACTGAATTTGGCAAAAACATGGCACCGAATTTGATAAAAATACAACGTCAAATTTGGCAAAATTACAGCACAAAATTTGGTAAAAATGCAGTGCCAAAACTGGCAAAACGCAGTGCCAAATCTGGCAAAACACACTGCCGAATACGGAAAAAACACAGTATGGAATTTGACAAAACCACAGCACTGAATTTGGCAAAACATAGCACAGGATTTGGCACGAGGAAAAAATCTGAAATGGCAAAAAATTTGGAAAAAATGCACTGAATTTTGAGGTGGAGGGAAGGGGGAGAAAGAACAAGGACATTGGGAAGAAAATGACACTTAATGTGGCAAAAACTAACACTGAAATTGGAAAAACCAATATCAAATCTTGTAAAAATAGACTCTGGCAAAAAATAACACCAGATTTGGTAAAAAGTAAAACCAAATAACAAAAATAATAACACTCAATATGAAAAAATTGGCACCAAATTGGCCCAAAAAATAAGAAGGTTTTTTCCTGTTACTACCAGCTACACATTAAATTTCTGGTACTGCCAATGCCACACGACTCTTGTCAAGATAGACATTACAATATAATATTTTCATAGCATTCCTTAAGTAACGTGCAAAGAATGGAAGAATATAATTATTGCCTAACACTAAAAACTAAATGAAAATATTACCTTGCACACCTTTCCACTTAATGCATAATTGTTGTTCCAAATTATACTTGTCTTTAATAACAGTGACACACACACACACACACACATACATACATACATAAAATAATGCTGAGCTGCTTCATGATACTGTGTCAATCAATACCAACACAAATCAAGAATGCTGATAGCAGCAGTAGTACTTGGCACAAAATATAACACTATAATGAGAAACTGTCACAGATGGTGAATAAAAGTGAACTATTTCAGTTTACAAAATAACAAGACTGTTCTAAAAGATTCGAAACGGAAATCAATAATAACTGATTGTAATGTCATACATAACTGAATTGAACCTTAGCATTACTTTCATGGTTAATTTTACATTAAGTACAAGATGAAAACATTACAGAATAATAAGAAAAAAAATGACATACTTTTCATCTTTCCACAATCTTTCTATTCTGAATATATCCAAGTCTGAATACTTCACATCTTTAACAGTTTTGTATGTGTGTTTAGTTGGCGGTGATGTCTTTGGAGCATTTTCCTCTATCATATCCCGGAGCACATAAACGGTGTCACCTAATAACAAAAGTTAATGTTTCACAAGTATATTAAAATACTAATCTGCTCTACAAAATTTGTTTTAATAGCTACTTTATGCCTTATTTGTGTACCTTGGCGAAGCTGTAACGTTCCCCTTAGAAGTGTGATATAGTAGGTGAGCCCTGGTGTAGCATAAGGAGGCTGTGGCGACATCAGAATTTCAAGTTCAACAGGTCTAGGGTTGCACTGTTCACAGAGATAGTGTTCCACACCTTCATCTGCTCTCACACAATCACAATGCTGCCAAACAAGACACCGTTCACACTGGATCATCATGCCTTCATCTTTGTACAAACCACAGATGCATCGTATGACATCCTCCTCCTCACCACCTGAGAGTACACAAATGCTAATTAATATAATATGACCAATACTCCATTCCCACGTATGAGTATTAGCCAAGCAAACAAAATCTTCAGATAAACTATAACTATGTATAAACTCTCAGAACATCGCAATTATTCTTATTCCTTCAAAACTCTTGTGTTAATTTTGTAACAGACTCTGGCTTTCAGTATTTGGGGAAGAGGCGGGTGGAGAGAGGTTGCAGGAGTGGAGGAATCAAATGTGCTGCTTCAAACTTAACAGGAGTTGTCTTTCTAGAAGGTAATCCAGTGCCAAAAAAATGCATAAGTTACAAAATCTCAGCACATAAGACTATCAACCTGCTGCTGAAAGGCAGCCTCTCTCTCTTGTGGAATCCTACTCTGAGGATGGGGCGAGCTCCTGTGCACTGCAGTGCTATATTTAAGTATTTGGGCATAAATTTGGATGTTAAGGTAACTGGGACTGCAGACAGCAGTGCTAGATCACCTGTGGCCACATTTCAGGGCTGGTGTGGATTTCCAGGAACTCCAGTTCCAGAGATTTAGCAAGTTTTCCACAGCAATTGGTACTTATTCCCATACACAAAAGTAATATTAGCATAGGTCACAGATGTAGAATTCCACAACAGGGGCTGAAGAATATAACTTTGTTAACCCTGAGGTATTCAAGTGGTTAAGATCAAGAACTGTAAGTATGCCATCTGCTGGGATGGTAGTGTAGATATCAACAAATGTAGTACAAGGTTTAAGGATTTCGGGTGGTTTTCCTTTTCTATTTAATTCCACCACTCACTGTAAATCCTTAAACTACATAACAAATCAGGAAGCAAATGTTTCATCACAATTGCATGTAACTTTCTGTAGCTATGTGGACATATGACGTGCATTGGATTCTCGGTGGCATGTGTTAAGATTGCAAGCAATATGATGATGATGATAATGATGATAGTAATAATAATATGCCACATTAACATAGGAAGATATGGGAGAGAGAGAGAAGTTCAGAATAAAAGTAAAAGTTTTAAGGGCTTCCACAAGAAAATAAAGAAAGACAGGCATGATATAGACAGAAGAAAGAAGAGAAAAACATAGGGAAAAAAATGAAAAATTACTGGAGAGAGAGAAAGAAAGGAGAAAAAGAAAGAAGATATAAGTTATTCCATGTGGTACTCAGCAGGAAAAAAAGATAAATTGTAAATAAAGGCCTAATGTTAAAAAGATAAGAAATTTTCAATCGCGACACACACCACACGGTCAGCACATGACAATTACAGTATAAAAGCTCTCTGAATGGCATACCCTTTCATGAAACAACTTGAAATCTAACTTATGACACCTACAGATTCACTATATCATCATTTATTACAATTAAAGAGAAAATACAGCTCAGAAAATGCAGTTAACACGTTAAGAAGAGTGAATTTAATGTTCATAACACACAGGTACATCCTTGATATAAACTGAAATTTTTAAGTTTTTACTGATTTATAAGCATCAATTAATGCAATCAAATAAGAACTGATATGCCAAAGAAAAAACACATAAATGTCAGTCGTTACATCACAGCATAAAATTTTTCAAAGACAAACCTGTTCCCATGCAACAATAACAACTTCAAACATTTACATGAGAATTAAAGGAATAACTAAAAATTATGGTTCAACAGTGGATTACTAAGTAGACTCACAAATATTGAGTGCATTGAGAAATTTCCAAAATTTTTCACAAATTAATTTTATGGTGGCCACAAGTGAGCCCACAAGATTTTAAATTAGCCCTCAAAGAAATTCCACAAAACAGGTCAATAAAATTACAGATTTTTTTAACCCTTTATTGGGCAATGTTGCTCTCAAGTAACATCAAAATTGCACACTGCTTTCTGTGACGTTTTTCAAGTTTCATCCTCGGGTGGGCAACAATGATTACAAGCAATGTTTTAACTCCCTGATACAGTGATATTCTGTTCTCTCTGGTGTGAAGTTTTTGAATGATGTGCCTCTTAGACAGATGACATGCTATGTCATGTGAGCATCGAATACTGAAGTAGTATTGCTTTCAATTTTGTGACACTGTTTTATCTGGTACAGCGGAAACTGTATACAAACAGAAAGAGGGACATTTCTAAAAATGTACTGTGAAAATGATGTTGCCTGAAGGCAGCATTGCTCCAATATCAAACTTTATAACACATGTGTAATGTTTTCAGTACCATCATGATTACACATTTACAGGATATTGGAGATGGAAACAAATACATTTTACAGAAGAAATAAAAGAATCAGCATTATTTCACCACCAGAAGATCCTTGCCACTCTCACTGTTGCCTACAATAGTGACAAACATTCAGAATATGAATCAGAGAAGGCTTGCAACAGTAGATTATTGGATATTCCAGAATCTGAAGTAGAGCCTGATGAGGAATCCATAGTTTCCTCAGGCGCTAACAACTGAATCATTGCGACTGAGTAAAGTGACAGTGGTTAGCACACAAGACTCACATTCAGGAGGATAACGGTTCAAATCTGTCTCTGGCCATCCACATTTAGATTTTCCATGACTTCCCTAAATTGCTCCACGTAAATTCCAGTAAAGTTCAATCGAAACGGCATAGCCGATTTCCTTCCTCATCCTTGCAACATTCCGAGCTTATGCTCTATCTCAAATGTCTTAATGCTGATAGGACATTTAACTCAAATCTTCCTTCCTTCCGAGTCTGACTTCAAGATGCTGGTAAAAAAAAGAAAAAAAGGGGGGGGGGGGGGGCACATAACAACACGAACACCAAATGCAATAAGAAGAATGGCACTGCATTCAGCAGAATAAAAGAAGACATCCAGTTCCATGTAATGGCTGATGTACCTATTGTGTGTGACAGTCATTTGGCAGGTCCACCATTGCAATATTTAAGACAATGTTTTAGAAATTATCTTGTGGATACTATTTCTAGGGAAACTAATGCATATTCAGTGTAACAAATGATTGTATCTGTCAACACAAATAAAAGTGAGGTGGAGAAGTGGACTGGTATGCTCATTTATATGGGTATTGTAAGTATGCCTTCTTGGACAGATTACTGGTCAGTCAACAAATTGTGACACAATTTCAGGCATTATGAGCTTGAAATTACTCAGGAAATTTTGTAGGTAAATATGTTTTGCGAACAATGAGCTAGCAACACACAGTAACAACACACTAACTGGGATCAAACCACTTCGCAATTCTGCATTAGAAAACTGCCGTCAACAACAACGGCAACAACAACGACAAGTCTACTGATGAGATGATGGTGACTTATGATGGTACAAAGGCTGGCAATCTGCATAGTATATTCAAAATAACAATCACAAATGGGGTTTCAAAATATTTGTACGTGAAGATGTGTCATTCGTTATGTATGATATTATTCCTTGTACAGACAAAGGAACGCTATCACACATTAAAGAAGCAGAAAAGTCTTTTGGAATTGATGGGTACAATGCACATTCAGTCCTAAGAAGAAGAAATACGGACTCTTGTGCCAGTAAATTATATACAATATGACAGTCTTGGTCACTGAGGGGAGTATGGACCAAAGAGAAGATTTCAGCTTTCCGTCGGGAGTATGTGGAATGGTTCTGTGCTTTGTTAAAGAGAGGAATTGTTTAGAAACATTAATATAAAATAAAGCACATGCAACCAATTTTTCATCCACAGGAAAAAGACTGTGGTTTTAAACTGTAGCATGCACGCGCCTTTTATGAGCAATGTCACTTACAAGTAACATGCTGTATTTTGAAAAAAATAAATTTTACAGAACTCCAAATGCATGTAAAATTCTTTACATGACCATATACGTTTAATTTAAGTAATCTTAACATATTTTCTTCATAATATTCCTGTATGTGACCAATAATGGGCTAAAACAGAGATATACTCCAAAACTGAACTGACAGCTCAAACGTCTTAAGAACAATAGGCTTGTTATGTAAGGGAGATTTATGAGATCAAACGATGGAAAATCAAGAATGGAATGGAATGTGCCTATCGCGACTCAGCATCTCCACTAATGGAGATTTATGAGAAATGTATATTGGTCACTCCAGTTGACCTCCATCGTATGGTAATTGGCTTCACCATTAAAAACAACATAACTACTGCGAATATTCCTTCCGTAGAATGCAAAATAAAAAAGCAAATTTTACTGTGGTACTTTATGTTTAGAGGGAGTTACTGCTTTGGACTATCCTTTAAAAAATAAAACAGAATACACTTTTGTTAACACTAACATTTACAAAAATTCTTAACATCAACATTTTTTATCCCTTGACATCAAAGCTGCTTTGAGAGTTTACAAACCTGGATCATGTTCTGGTATAAATGATGATGGTGGACTTTCCCCCAATATTTCTTCAAGCTGTGCCATGAAATCCATTTTGGCCACATTGTATACTTTACGTAACCTTGTTGCTGTGATTCCCAACTCCGATGTACGGCCAAAGAATCTAACATTATTTGTAAAAAGTCGACTCATGTCCTGATCAAACGATTCTACAGTTTTATAATAGCCTGTTACAATATTCTGACCCAATGTTGTCAGATCAATTGGATCAGTAACACGCTGGTAATACTGAGGGAGTTTCTTTTTTGAAGGCAATGTCAGGAAAGGTGCTGCTAACATCTCTCCATGTTCATCTGCAACAAAAGCAAAGCATATTGAATTGGAATGTAATCTCATTAAAAGTTTGCACATCAGAGTTAAGCTATAAGTTTACCTTTTGCAGATGTAACAACATTGTACAAATCCCTGAAAACATAGGCCAATCTTGCAGTCCTTGTGAGTTCAGGATTATCTTCCGCTTGTGCTAATCGTCGTGTTCTGATGTTTCTAGGAGTGGATAATGCATTCAGTTGGGTAAGAAACACATCTGACTGCTTGACCTGAGGTCTTGCATAGTTTCCTGCAAGTGGCTCTTCACGACGGGTTGCCTGCTTGAGACGTTCTCGTAGCCTCTTTACCTAAAGTGACATGATAGATATTATAAAGGCCTAAAATAGCTCCTGTAGCCTACATTAACACACTCCTAATTCTTGACTATTATTATAGGCAACAAGATTCATAATAAATACCTTTTCAAGATTTCGTAACAGAAAGCAATGATGCATCTGTGCAAAACATCTCTGTTGGTGCGACATTGGCTTTACTGGAGTCATATTACAGTGTTTTTGACTTGACGAGCCTTCCCCAAGCCTCTTCTTATACTTCAGCTTATTTGTACTGCTGCAGATGCTGGTACTGCTTTTCCGGGAATTTTTCCGTGGACGTCCTACCATTCGCCTTTCTCTCTCTTCGACTCGTGTCACTGATCCATTTACTCTCTGTGACTTGCCTCCTATTACTCCACGACACTGAGAACTTCCACATTTGCAAGTCTGTAAAAAAAGTGAAGTTTTCACATGCATTCTGGAAAAGCTACACTCAACAACTAGAGTTATAAATTATATTTGGGTACATCACGATCTGTGATCCACAAATAAAATATGCAGTTTCCAGCTCTCTACAAACAATAAATGGGAATTAAGGACCTTGACAACCAAATTGGAGTAGCTTTAAGGAGAAAACTATGGCTCAAAAGATAAGTGCACTTTAAATTTCGCAAATATCCATTGTCTGTAGTGATAATGAAACTGCACATGAAAATATTCATCATATGGAACCAATATATTCCATGAGGGATGATCATTACTTACACATTGAAAAATTACTAACATATTAATAAAACATTTTGTTACATTTCAATAACTGTGAAATGTTGCACATACAGGTTGTATACGCGTACAAGAAAAAAAAAATTCCCGGATCTCCCAGTTGAAAATTCACTTTTTCCCCACGTGAAAATATACTCCTTCCAAGACGAAAATACACTTTTTTCATGATAAGCGACAGTGTAGTTTCCCTCAGAGCAGTAAAAAACATCAATTCTTAGAATCATACAGGTTTTATATACACCAGCGGAGAACTTGCCCCCACTTAAGAAAACGAAACTCAGCAAGGAGGGGGTGGGGTGAGAGAACGTGTTTTGAAAAGATCTTTGATGTGCAGCACAATGTACGCTGCATATTTTCGTGTTATGAAAGTATAAATTCGAATTCCACCAAACACAGCATGTTAATTTCCGAAGCATTGAAATATTGATTGCAATGCGCTTTTGTACACCAATCATAGCTCATGTCACGTGATCTCACCAGCCAATGACAGCAGATAATCAGAGAATAGGACATGTGATGTAGTCAGCAAATAGCAACATCACTGTTAAATAACGTGAACACACAAGTACGAAAAGTTAATGGTTTAAATTAATGTCCATAGTGTAGCTACTACAAAAGCTAAGCTTTCATGTATAATACTGGTCTTTTTAGCATGTGTTACACTTTAAGGTACATCACACAAATGTGCCAATAAAATTTTTAACAATGACATTTATGTCTGGTCATCAGGGCTCGAAATTATTCCAAGTGGTTGGTACTCAAAGTGCTAAGTTTTAAATGAGAGTCAAACACTCTGTGATTTAAGAAATTCATTGCACATTCTAATGCATAACATAACTCATATTCCATAAAAGGAAATTTTCTTTGAAAATAACGGTTTTCAAAGAAACATTTGCAATATTTTCCTGAGACTTCTTCAACATGGGTTCGTTTCAGCAGGTGCCAGAGAGCGCCAGAAAACAGGCGGGGATACTCCAAGATAATAGGAATTCTGTAAACTGTACTAAAATGCATAATTTGGCTTAAAGAACACATTCATACGTCCAGATTTACAATGAAGTAGGCCGCAACCTGATATTAAGCTTTTCAGTGCAGTTTTTGGGATGCAAGTTTTCTTGTAATACCAGTACTATATTGTCTCATGTTTGGTTCTTTATTATGGCATAATGCCATATGTGCCGGAATATGAAAATGTGCACTTGAAAATTCAGTGAACAATTAAAACTAGCCAACAGTGTGGACTGAAACATTTCGTTTCTTATAAATTGACTGCATCTGTGGAAAAATTAAGAAAAGCCACATATATTTAGCAAAACCGACAAAAACGACTTCATTGTTGTGCAAGGCGATTAATGCTTGACTGCCAAAAACATGGAAAGAAAATAAAATCAGAAAACTGAAATTAATAACATATCTTAGCCTTCCATAATTATGTGAATCAATTTTAATGCTCTTGATAGCACCCAGCCACAGAAACCCATTTTGTTTTATTTGGTGTGTGAACTGTAAATGAAGAGAAAGCAGCAAAATCACTAAACATAAACACGGGACACTATCTCCCTCCTCACTACAACCCAGACTGCTCAACGCATACGTGAATCTGGCAACTTAGCCGCGCCAGAAAAATTTTTCTGGGTAGCATGACTACTTCCTGATACTGCTGCAGCAACACTTTAAGTAACCAGAAGCAGAAGGTACTGCTCATACAGAACTCAACTGCGCATGCGCAGGAGCCTGCTGGAAACTGCTCAAAATGAACTTAATGAAACAGTTATTACGTCACGCTCATCGGAAGTAGTTTGCTGTTATGAAGTATTCTATTATCTTTGTCCTAAAGCCTTTGATACATTTTGCTTTAGGCAGGCGCTTGTGTGTACACTGTGTCTTGTTGTAAATGGCGCATTTCCTTTTGCAGGTTTTACTTTGGTTTTAGTCTGTAGTTTTCGTTTTATTGCTGCAATATTATTCTGTAGTAGTGTGATACAGTAAAATTCTTTGTTAGACTATCAGTTCTTACCAGTCAAAATTACAAAAATTTAACTCAAGACTAAAACAATGAACAATTCCCGAAATTCTGAAAAATCCCCTGGTTTTTCCCCGACTTCCCTGTTGTCCCGGAGTGTATATACCCTGACATACCACAAATATTAAATGTAATATTGCCACACTCAGTTGAGCACTAAGAGAACTTAGACAGTGATGCAGCTAGTTCATTTGGGTGAGAGAAACGACATCAGTTTCAGTAATGTGTGTGACATGAAATTACAGTAAACTGCGAAGCAAATTTTCCATCATAGACAAGTACTTTGCAATTTTTATTTGCCGTAGTTGGTCACTGTCAATCACCTACACTTACATGCTACACAGCAAGGGAAAAAATGACCCTCTTGCAGGGGATGGCGTGATTCAGCTGTACAAGAGCAACAGCTATTACAAAACAGTTGGTTGTAACGAATATTACTTTTACATTGAGTGAGGAGTCAATACATATGCTAACTTCTATTATTGGGCTCCAGAAACAAAAGAATATAAAATGATTTACTGTAAGTCACCAAACCACAAGCAAATGATGGGTTTCAATTTCCTTATATTCAATGAGTGTTGTAGAGAAAAAAAGCAACAAAGCAGCACTATTTGTGATTTGAGACTTTCTCGGCGTATTCCATTCGTGAAATCTTCTCGGGTGATCAGCCGAGTAAAGGCGTCGTCTTCTCGCAACGTTTCGAAGGGTTTCGTACCCATCATCTTCAAGCGAAGATGATGGGTACGAAACCCTTCGAAACGTTGCGAGAAGACGACGCCTTTACTCGGCTGATCACCCGAGAAGATTTCACGAAAGCACTATTTGTGATACATACACTCCCTTTGCCTTGTGGTTCTCTTTCAAAAGATGTACAAATTATGTTTCAAGGTTACTGTAACAACTACAAATACATGAAATAAGTAATGTCACTTGGATATGGATTACTCACAAGTGACATTAGCAAAGGAACAGGCAACATTTCAAAATAGATTTATTTGAAGAATATGCATTAAACAATTTAACTTATGGATCATCATTAGATTGAAACTGAGTGTAACTGTTCTTAATTCTGGACTGAAGTATGCTCCATAGATTATATGCAATGATACTAAATTTTTAGTTAATGGCCTACACATTAAAATGTTGGCCAATTTTATATTGAAAATCTTTTACCTGTCCTTCTGCAGGGTTGAACAGAGAAAAGTTGTAATCATACGAAAGTTCTTCAAGTGGCTCAATGTCCCGTAAAGCAAATAAAGCCATACGGAATAAGCCATTGACACTCCATTTTTGCATTTCACAGTTTGGTTCACAAGAATGATTCACAAAACGCCCTGGAAACAAACATCTACATTATTACCATATTATGCAACACGAAATATTTCCTGCTACAGATATATTTCTACACACACACACACACACACACACACACACACACTAAAAAAAAAAAAAAAAAAAAAAAAAAAAAAAAAAAAAAAAAAAAAATGCACCTTGAAGGAATTATCCAAATTGGATGGAAATTGGTAGATGTGATGTACATGTACAGACAAACAAATGGTTACATTTTCAGAAAAATACAATGATTTACTCAAGAGAAAGAGCTTCACATACTGAGCAAGTCAGTAATGTGTTGGTCCACCTCTGGTCATTATGCAAGCAGTTATTTGGCTTACCATTAACCAAGTTGTTGTATGTCATCCTGAGGGATACTGTGCCAAATTCTATCCAATAAGCATGTTAGATCATCTGAATGCTGAGAAGCTTGGAGGCCATAATGCTCCAAACAATCTCAGTTGGGTAGAGATCTGGCAACCTTGCTGACCAAGTTAGGGTTTGGCAAGAACAAAGACAAGCTGTAGAACCTTTCGCCTTGTGAATGTGGGCATTATCTTGCTGCAAGCCGTAAGCCCAGGATGTCTTGCCACGAAGGGCAATAAAATGGCGCATAGAATATCATCAGCGTACCACTGAGCTGTAATGGTGCCACATACGACAATTAAAGGGGTCATGCTACGAAAAGAAATGGTACCCCAGCCCATCATTCCTGATCTTCGCACCTTATGGTAGGGGCATTTCTTGACAAGATTTGGCCTAGAACCTCGTTTAATGGAGTAGAATTGTCTTCAGTGATGAGTCCTCCTTCGAGCAGAGCCCCAATGACGAGCGAAGATATATCTGGAGACACCCTGGATAGCAGTGAAATAACAACCTGACTGTTGCCTGTCATACTGCCCGACAAACAGGCATGATGGTCTGGGGTGCCATTTCTTTAAATAGCAGGACATTTTGGCCATCGTCTACAGCACAGCAGTACGACGATGATTTTCCCTCTTTTGTTGCCCTTCACAGCAAGTCATCCTAGGCTTAGATTTCAGCAAGATAATGCCTGTCCACACATGGCGACAGTTCCTACTACTTGTCTTAGTGCTTCTCAAATTCTGCCTTGGCCAACTAGGTCACCAGATCTCTCCCCAACTGAAAATGTTTGGAGCATTGTGGACAGTGCCCTCTAACCAGTTCAGGATTTTGATGATGCAGCATGGACAGAATTTAGCACAATACCTCTCAGGAGGACACCCAACCTACTGACTTGCTCAATTTGTGAATTTCCTCCTCTTAATGAATCATTCAATTTTTCTGAAATTCTAATGATCTGTTAATATGCATGTGTAAGGCACATCTACTGATTTCCATCCCATTCGGATTATTCCTTTGGGTTGCATCGTTTTTTTGTCTTAAGAGTGTACTTCTACACACATCTACAAAGGCATTTTGTGCATTAACAAACAGCCAACAATCAGTATGCTAATCACAAAATTTTTTGGCTAAATGTAATCAGTTATCTGAGATTGACATTACTGAGTAAAATGTGCTCATTCACTTCTTCTTCCCCACCTTCCTTTTTTAACAAATACAGAAAAACGTTAGATCACTGCAGGAGCCTGCAGCTAGCTGATAAGACTGTTTGCACAGAATTTCTAATACATTCTGTGGTACCAAAAGCTCTACAAATTATCAGAGAAATGTTGCTTAAGTTCTTCACACAAGAAATATTTTTTTCACCTAAACACATTTCTTTTATAGTCTAAATGTTAGCCAATTTAACTCAGTTTGTGAATGGCTACACAGAAAGTTGTCATTAATTCTGCACTTTCAAAATATTAACTATGAAAATTAATATCTTATTCACTCCTGACTTAGTGTCTAAGGCTGTGCCGACCTTTTGTCTTCCTTTGCAACACATACAGCTGAAACTATTTCAGTGACTTCTTGATTGTCTTCAAAAGAAGTCCTTGACCATTGTTTCTTTTAACATATTTGTTAAATAATTGTAAATAAGTGTGTCATTTGGTGAATTAACTGTGTCATTTGACCAAAAAGAAATACCATTCGGTTCGACGAGATTGTGGCTGCAGTGAAGAAAATTAGTAAAAAATGATACATCTTCAAAAAGAGCTTGTTACTTATAGAGTAAACATTGTTTTCTTTGTTTTATGCCTCTTTTTTTTCCCTGGATTCACATTATTACAAGTTACACAAGTTAAACTGTCTCTTGGGACTGTAATAAAGTCTTATTAAGATCAAACACTTTTTGCTCTATTCTAAATCACCTCCAGCAGCCATTGTAATAATATGACTTTTAATACAATTTTGTTTGCCAGGATCATGAACAGTTCTCATTTTTTCACTTACTACTATAAACAGTATTAAATCATCATCATTACTCATGGCCCCCCTCCAAGCACACACATCATTCTTCATGTTGTTCTAGTAGGTTTTAGCATACAACACTTTCAGTAACACTAAATCTGTATGTTTTATTAGTTTAAATAATGATTGTGCGGTCATTCATTATTTCTTTCTTTTCAGTTGTTGCCTTTTGGATCTAGAAGTTCTCTTGTAGGGTCAGAAGATGTTTGTTGTTACTGAATCTGGCTATGTTCATGTCTGCTTCTATTATGGTAGGAAAAGAACATCCTTCTAGACAACACAATAATAGTATCATATAAATAATGCAAAATACCCACCCTAAATTACTCACCACTGCACCACAGTAAAGCAACGATCAATGCACACACAAGTTATGGATACCCCCTCACTCCCACACACACACAAATCCACACTAAAAAACATAAACACACAGGATATAGCACATGCACCTGCTACTACCAAAACAAGAAAAAAAGATAAACAGACCCACAATATCAAAGCAAAGTACAGGAAATAAACATGAATATATTTAGTGTTAGTGGAAGTGCTGTGTGCTAAAATGAACCACACATGTGTAGAAGAACATGTAGAATGATTCCAGAATGAAATTTTCACTCTGCAGCAGAGCGTGCGCTGATATCTGCCAGAAAGTTTCATGTAGAATGATGTGAGAAACAAAAAAACTGGAATAATAATGATAAATTAATACTGTTTACAATAGTAACTGAAATTATGAAAACTGTTCATGATCCTAGCAAGCAAAATTGTACGAAAAGCCGTATTGTTACACTGACCACTGAAGATGCTTTAGAATAAAGCTAAACAAGTTCTGTCTACAAAAGACTTTTATTACAGTCATGAGAGATGACAGGATCAATATAACTTCTAATTGTAATCAGTTCAAAACAAAAATGTTCTTCCATAACAAAAATTAAATGTAAACTAACAGAAATCAGCAGCACCAGAAACTGAGTAAATGAACTACACAAATTTAGTAAACTTACCATCTCCTCCCATTCGATGCCCATCAATCACGAGGCCACCATCCAAATTGAGGCAATAGTGATGAGTGTCATTTATGTAACGTGATGCCATTCTGTCTTTGAATTCTTTCTCACTGACAACTTCACCGACATACTCCAAAATAAATTCTCCTGCCCTGATAGGATATTTGGTTCTAACACCCCATCCCTGGAAGATATTGATAATTTTAACACCACATATACATAAAATTTAAAAGAGAGAGACAGTATAATGAGTAAAGTAAATGGACTAATGTAGATGATGTTAGATGAGCACAGAAAATATCATATGACAGTAAACAGAACAGTAGAGACATTTAACAGAAAACTATACCAGAATAAATATAAGTAAAGCCCATTAAAGCATGTAAATGAAATGGGAGAGATACCAGGGGGAAGAGGGAGGGAATGAAGGAGAGTGAAGGAGGGATAAGTGAGGGTGAGGAGTTAGGGGAGAGGTTGAGAAGTTAGGTGGGAGGGTAAGGAGTTAGAGGGGAGATAGAGGAGTTAGGGGGGTGGTACAGGAGCTAGGGGGAGGTAGAGGAGCTAAGGTAGAGGGAGAGGAGTTCGGGAGGGGGAAAGAGGAGTAAGGGAGGAGCGGAGCTTGGGGGAGGGGTGGCAAAGGAGAGAAGTTGGAGTGGGGTAGGAAGGGAGAGGAGTTAGAGGGGTAAGGGGGAGAGGAGTTCATGGGTAGGGAGGGAGGGAAGATCTAGGTATAGGGAGCGAGATGAGTTATGGAGGGGGGGGGGATAGGGAGGGGGGGGATGGGGAGGGAGAGGAGTTAGGGCAGGAGGGAGAGGAGTTAGGGCAGGAGGGAGAGGAGTTAGGGCAGGAGGGAGAGGAGACAGGGGAAGAGGGAGTGAAGGCAGGGGAGGAGGGAGTGAAGACAGGGGAGGAGTGAGAGGAGTTAGAGGAAGAGGGAAAGGAGTTAAGGGTGGAGGGCGGGTGGAAGTAGAGGGCGGGGGACAGGGGGTTAAAGGAGGGAAAGAAATTAAGGAAGGAAGAAGAGGGAGTGAGATGATCAGAGAAGAGGTATGTGACACTCATGAGGTGCTTTAAATACATTCTTTTTGCCCTAACGTATTATGCACTGACGCTAAAAGTCAGCAACATGCTGTAGTGTTTCAAGAATTTCCACTTAAATACTAGAACCACTTGGCCTTTGACCGTCTCGAACACACGATATTTTAAATATAAGTGTGACAGAGCCTATCTACTGCGCGTCACCTGCCTGTGTGTGCAGGTCTGAAGTTTGTAGTAAGACGATGGAAGTTCAATGAAACAACACGGCAGACTCAAGGAACTTCTGTGTTATTCTGTACTGTTTTATAACTGTGACTTTTGTTAGCACGAACGAACAATTGAGTGGAAAAAGAGTTTTAGTCACTTTTAACTTGAACCTGCTAGAGGCAAGACATGTTTACAATTTTGTGAGAAGAGGAATGGTTATTAAACCAACTCTCTCGCAAATTTTATTTAATTGGTCTCTGGAAGTTATTATTGGAGCATTGCCACTGAGGCAATGAGTAAATGAATCGACTTCATTTACTTCCGGTACCATGGACGTGGAAGAATTATGGGCAAATTTTAAACACATTGTAAATCACGCATTGGGCAAGTATGTGCCAAAAAAGTGGGTTACGGATGGAAAAGACCCACCGTGGTTTAACAGCGCAATTCGGAGAATGCTCAGGAAGCAAAGGCAGTTGCACTTGTGGTACAAGAAAGATCGGGAGAATGAGGACAGGCAAAAGTTAGTAGAGATTCGTGCTGCTGTAAAAAGAGTGATGCGCGAAGCATTCAATCACTACCACCATCATACCTTAGGAAAAGATCTTGCTGAAAACCTAAGGAAATTCCGGTCATACGTAAAATCGCTAAGCGGGTCGAAGGCTTCCATCCAGTCACTCACTGATCAGTCTGGCCTGGCAACGGGAGACAGCAAAACAAAAGCTGAAATTTTAAATTTAGCATTTGAGAAATCTTTCACGCAGGAGGATCGTACAAACATACCGCCGTTTGAGTCTCGTACAGATTTCCGTAAGGAGGACATAGTGACAGACATCCCTGGAGTTGTGAAGCAGCTGAATGGGTTGGAAATAAATAAATCGCCAGGTCCTGATGGGATTCCAATTCGGTTTTACAGAGGGTACTCTACTGCATCGGCTCCTTACTTAGCTTGCATTTATCGCGAATCTCTTGCCCAACGTAAAGTCCCGAGCGACTGGAAAAAAGCACAGGTGACGCCTGTATATAAGAAGGGTAGAAGGACGGATCCTCAAAATTACAGACCAATATTCTTAACATCGGTTTGTTGCAGGATTCTCGAACATATTCTCAGTTCGAATATAATGAATTTCCTTGAGACAGAGAAGTTGCTGTCCATGCATCAGCACGGCTCTAAGCATCGCTCCTGCGAAATGCAAATCGCCCTTTTTTTACATGATATCTTGCGAACCGTGGATGAAGAATATCAGACGGATGCCATATTCCTTGACTTCTGGAAAGCGTTTGACTTGGCGCCCCACTGCAGACTCCTAAGGTAAGAGCATATGGGATTGGTTCCCAAGTATGTGAGTGGCTCGAAGACTTCTTAAGTAATAGAACCCAGTACGTTGTCCTCGATGGTGAGTGTTCATCTGAGGTGAGGGTATCATCTGGAGTGGACCAGGGAAGTGTGGTAGGTCCGTTGTTGTTTTCTATCTACATAAATGATCTTTTGGATAGGGTGGATGGCAATGTGTGGCTGTTTGCTGATGATGCTGTGGTGTATGGGAAGGTGTCGTTCTTGAGTGACTGTAGGATGATACAAGATGACTTGGACAGGATTTGTGATTGGTGTAAAGAATGGCAGCTAACTCTAAATATAGACAAATGTAAATTAACACAGATGAATAGGAAAAAGAATCCCATAATGTTTGAATACTTCATTAGTAGTGTAGCGCTTGACACAGTCACGTCGATTAAATATTTGGGCATAACATTGCAGACCGATATGAAGTGGGACAAGCATGCAATGGCAGTTGTGGGGAAGGCGTATAGTCGTCTTCGGTTCATTGGTAGAATTTTGGGAAGATGTGGTTCATCTGTAAAGGAGACCACTTATAAAACACTAATACGACCTATTCTTGAGTACTGCTCGAGCGTTTGGGATCCCTATCAGGTCGGATTGAGGGAGGACATAGAAGCAATTCAGAGGCGGGCTGCTGGATTTGTTACTGGTAAGTATGATCATCACGCGAGCGTTACGGAAATGCTACAGGAACTCAGGTGGGTGTCTCTAGAGGAAAGAAGGCGTTCTTTTCATGAATCGCTACTGAGGAAATTTAGAGGACCAGCATTTGAGGCTGACTGCAGTACTGTTTTACTGCCGCCAACTTACATTTCGTGGAAAGACCACAAAGATAAGATAAGAGAGATTAGGGCTTGTACAAGGCATATAGGCAGTAATTTTTCCCTCGTTCTGTTTGGGAGTGGAACAGGAAGAGAAGATGCTAGTTGTGGTACGAGGTACCCTCCGCCACGCATCGTATGGTGGATTGCGGAGTATGTATGTAGATGTAGATGTAGGCCTTCTACTCAGCTAAGCGGCAGTGTTGGTCATGACGCTGTTCCAGGGGCAGGCTTCCACTTTTAGTGTGCACCTCCTTATTGTTGTCCCCACTGTGCCCTCTGCTGTACTCCTGTCACCAGCAGCCTCACACTCTAGTGAGACATGCAACTGTGCCTACTTATATGGAGCCCGCATATTTTGACCTGCCCTCCTCCCTCTCTGCCTTCCCCTTCTGTATCCCTTTCGCTGATGGTCAAACCCGCTGACATAAGTATTTACCTGTGGACGGCAGTAAGCCAAACAGGCCCATGCTTACTCTGAGTTCACCCACCACAGATTTCGCCTTACACTTTGTGCCCAGTGTTGTTGCCGAGCGCTTGGTCGTCAGCTGTCTGCACCAGCCAAGTGCTGAGTTTATGCCTGTGCACATCTTTACACGATTTCGGACTACCTGCTTCCAGTAGAGTGATTCACAAAGCGAGTCTTATTTCCTCTCACATAGTTTTGTTCCCCAGTTATTATTGAGCCACTGTTGACCTGTGAAGAACCCACACTGACAGTGTAGTGTAGCGGCATTCATGCTTGTGCTGATACTAAAAAAACTATCAAAACAGATTTCCAACTGATATTATCTATTAATTAAGATACATATTCATGGTTACCTTGTCCTTTGTCATGAACTTTTCCAGCCCTGGTGCCCATTCATGCTTTTGTATTCGTTGGTTTGAACAATAATCCTTGCACGGACAAAGCTGTGGAGAGCATTCAGCATAAACCATTCGATTTATACACTCCTCACCACATCCCTTGACACCAGGTCTACTTGGTAGTGGACAGTTACAAGCCTGTGCCTCATACATGTACGTTGGTTTGACATCGTAGTACACATCTACAAAAGAATTACACATGCATATAATTAGTTTAAATAATTCTAATAATGTGCAAGTAAGTTATACAGTTATCTTTCAGAACTCTGTGATAACACTTACTTGTGCGGATCTTTTTGTAATTCCAAGACGGTACCCGATCTCGGCCTGGAAGCTGGCTATGTGTATGTAACCACCACAAGTCATACGGCAATTTGAACTCCAGCCGTCTCTGTCGCAAATATTTTCCACAGTGGTATGGTGGAGGAAGAAGACCATGCTGGTGTTCTTCGGGCCTATAGATAAGTCTGGATTTTCCCACATCTGCTGGTGGCCGCCTAACACTGTAAACATAGTAATGGAAAGGCCTTGGTGGAATATAAGTAATGGAAGGAATAAAGATAACAAACAACCCACCATAAAGCTGAGACATTGGTCTGTAGGTAGATGCATAAATATAAATGAGAACACTGCTGAGCTTTCAGATGAATCTTTCTTCAGAACTAAGCTCTGAAGAAATATTCTTGCAAAAGCGTGGCAATGTCCTCAGTCTTGTTTCGGTGCCTATCAGACACTCGATGCCTCAGCTATACAGAGAGTCGTTACTCAGCTATACAGAGAGTTGTTGCCTTAATTCCTATTGTTAACACTGTAAACATAATGAAAGAGATAAGTAGGACTAAACAGACTATATCTACAAGGGCCTTTTTTTCCAACCTCCAATAGGCTATAAATAAAAGACAAATTCATAGAAAACATATTACCAAAATTTTTGTACACTTATGGTTACTTTTCAATATAATCACCGAAAAGATTGAGACATTTATCATACCTGTGGACAAGCTTTACAATACCCTCTTCAAAAAATTTTGCCGCCAATGAATGGTATGAAAGTGCTGCCCTCCTAGCCATGTCTTCGGTTCAGGGAAAAGGTGAAAGTCGATGGGTGCCAGGTCAGGACTGTACGGCGGATGATCGAAAATTTCCCATTGAAATTGTTCAAGGAGCCATTGGTTGGTTGGTTTAAAAGAGGGGGAGGGACCAAACTGCTAAGTCATTGGTCCCTCGTTCCAATTATTAATTCCACAAGGATGGGAGTAAAATAATCAAGACATACAAAACACAGCTGGAAGAAAGGAGAAAACCACAAGAATGACAGAAGGGCAACAAACTCTAAAATGGACAAAATCAGACAATAAAATCAAAGAGAAGCAAGAAACATGTAGAAGAAGATCAAAACAAGAGAGCAGATTACCATGGCTGGCTGGTCACTAGAATAAAAAGGAGAAGCCAAACACTCTGCAACACAATAAAACCTCCACTCTAAAAGCGGTAGGGTGGAAGCCACAGAGGGACAAAGGACATGCGCAAAACCTAGATCAACTGACAAAACCCAACTTCACGAATAAAACGAACTAAAGCTGCTGTTGAGGCACTGTTGCCAAACACCGAAGGTAGGGTGCTGGGAAAGTTAAAAGTCCACCGCAGAGGGGCTAGAAGTGGGCAGTCCAGCAAGAGGTGGACGAGCGTCATTTGTGAGCCATAGCAACACCGAAGAGGGTCCTTGCGATGGAGGAGGTAACCACGTGTCAGCCACATATGGCCAATGCGTAGCCGGCAGAGGACAACTGCTTCCATGCGAGAGGACCGCATGGAAGACTTCCACACATTCGTAGTATCCGTAATGACATGCAGTTTGTTGTGCATTCTGTTGTGCCATTACATCTCCCAAAGTCGAAAAACCCTGCCGCACAAGACAGAATGCAGGTCAGTTTCAAAGATGCCCATTCCAGATGCGGTTTCCGCTTAGCCTGTTTGGCCAGCCTGTTGGCAAGTTCGCTGCCTGTGATTCCGACGTGTCCTGGGGTCCGCACAAACACCACTGAATGACGGGACCATTCCAGGGCATAGATGGACTCCTGAATGGCTGGTACCAAAGGATGGCGAGGGTAGCACTGGTCGATAGCTTGTAGGCTGCTCAAGGAGTCAGTGCAAAGGTGGAATGACTCATCAGGGCATGAGTGGATGTGCTCAAGAACATGAGATATGGCCACCAGCTTTGCAGTGATAACACTGCAGCCATGTGGAAAGGAGAGCTGTTCAATATGTCCTCTATGAACACAGCAAAGCCTACGTGACCACCAGCCATCGAGCCGTCGGTGCAAACCACTTCATGGTCCCGGTACATGTCGAGAAGCAAGAGAAAGTGATAGCGGAGAGCCACAGGGTTAACGGAGCCCTTAGGGCCATGCAAAAGGTCCAGAAGAATCAGCGGCCTAGGGATACACCATGCAGGTGTATGTGAATGGACCTCGAGGGGAGGTGGTAACGGGAAGGACCCCAGTTCAGACAGAAGGGACTGGATGCGAACTGCAACTGTAAGCCCTAACCTGGGCCGCCGATGCAGGAGACAAACTGCCGTGGTTGGGAAAAGGAGACGGTATTTCAGATGCGCAAGAGAACTAAAATCATGTGCAACATAACTGGTGAGCAGTTGTGCATGCCTAACCTTCAATGGAGGGACTCCAGTCTCCACCAGGACACTGGTCAGCGAACTTGATCTAAAAGCTCCCGTCACTAGGCGAACACCACAGAGGTGCACTGAGTTGAGTAAACGCAACGCTGCAGACACCGCCAAACTTAAACAAGACTCTCATAGTTGAGGCGGAATTTAACTAGGGCTCCGTAGAGCTGCGGCAGCGTAGAGTGATCTGCACTCCAGTTGGTGTTGCTTAGGCAGCGTAGGGCATTGAGGTGCAGCCAGCACTTCCACTTAAGCTGACGAAGGTGAGGTAGCCAAGTCTCCACTAAAGTGAGTGGATCGTCATTAAGGTAAAGTTCTGGTTCTGGATGAATGGTGCAACACCGACAGAAAAGCACGACACACGACTTCGCGGCTGAAAACTGGAAACTGTGGGCTAGAGCCCATGACTGTGCCTTGAGAATGGCTCCCTGTAGGTGCCGCTCACTCAGCAACACCAGTACAGCAGGAGCAGTACGAAATGTAGAAGTAATCCACATACAGAGAAGGTGAGACCGACGGCCCTACAGCTGCTGCTACATCATTAATAGCCACTAAAAATAAAGAGACACTCAATACGGAGTCGTGCAGAATGCCATTCTCCTGAATATGGGGGGAACTATGGGAGGCACCGACTTGGACACGGAAAGTACGGAGTGACAGGAAGTTTTGGATAAATATCGGAGCGGGCCCTGGAGACCCCACTCATACATTGTGGCTAGGATATAATGTTGCCAGGTCGTGTCGTTTGCTTTACCTAAGTCAAAAAAGATGGAAACCAGATGTTGGCATCTGGGAAAGATTCTTTGGATGGCAGACTCGAGGGACACAAGATTATCAGTGGTAGAGCGACCATGGCGGAAGCCGCCCTGACAAGGAGCCAGTAGGCCACGTGACTCCAGGACTCAACCCAACCACCAACACACCATATGTTCCAGCAGCTTACGAAGAAAGTTGGTAAGGCTGATGGGCCGGTAGATATCGACATCAAGTGGGTCTTGACTGGGTTTGAGCACTGGAATAAGGGTGCTCTCCCGCCATTGCAATGGAAAGATGCCATTGGACCAGATCTGGTTGAAGGTGATGAGGAGATGCCGCTTGTAGTCAGACGAGATATGTTTAATCATCTGACTGTGTATCCAATCCAGCCCAGGAGGTGTGTTGGGGCAATGAGCAAGGGTGCTGAGGAGCTCCCACTCTGTAAATGGGGTGTTATAGGGTTCACTGTGGCATGTAATGAACGAGAGGACTTTCCTTTCCATCCAATGTTTGAGGGTCCGAAAGGCTGGGGGGTAGTTTTCCAACACAGAGGCTCGAGCATAATGCTCAGCAAAGTGCTCGACAACACCATTTGCGTCGGTAGTTAACACGCCATTGATGTTAATGCCAGGGACACCTGTTGGGGTCTGGTACCCAAAAAGACGTCTGATCTTCGTCCAGACTTGGGAAGGTGATGTATGGCACCCAATGATTGACACATACCTCTCCCAACACTCCTGTTTCCGTCATTTTATAAGCTGGCAAACGCGGGCACAGAGCCACTTAAAGGCTACTAGGTGCTCTAGAGAAGGGTGCTGCTTATGTCACTGTAGAGTTCACCAACACTCTTTAATTGCCTCAGTAATTTCTGGCAACCAGCAAGGGACTGTCTTTCGCTGGGGCCACCCTAAAGAATGAGGGATTGCGTTTTCTGCCACAGAAATGATTGCTGTAGTGACCCGCTCAATGACAACATCGATGGCACCATGTGTGAGAGATTCAGCAGTGACAACAGAGGTGAAGGCTTCCCAGTCTGCCTTGTTTAAAGCCCATCTGGGTAGGTGTCCATGGGGATGACACCGGGGGAGTAACAGGAAGATGGGGAAATGGTCACTACCACACAGGTCGTCCTCCAGTGGATAGATGGGAGAAGGCCAGGACTGCAACGTGAGAGATCAATGGCCGAATATGTGCCATGTGCCACACTGAAATGTGTGGGGGCACCTGTATTTAAGAGGCAGGTCTAGTTGTGACAGTAAATTTTCAACCTCCCTACCTCGCCCAGTAAGCATGGCGCCACCCCACAAGGGGTTATGTGCATTAAAATCTCCCAAAAGTCGGAAAGATTTAGAGAGTTGATCAATCAGTGTAGCCAATACGTTCAGGGGTACTGCACCATCTGGAGGAAGATATACATTGCAGACAGTTACTTCCTGCATCGTCCTTGTCCTGACAGCCACAGCTTCAAGAGGGGTTTGAAGGTGCACAGGTTCACTACATAGAGAGTTCCGTATATACATGCAAACTCCACCTGACACTCTATTATAGTCACTATGGTTCCTGTAATATACCTTATAGCTGTGGAGGGCAGGGGTCTGCATTGCCAGGAACCAGGTTTCCTGGAGAGCAACGCAGAAAACAGCTGTAAGGCTTAACAGTTGCTGTAGCTCAGCCAGGTGGTAGAAAAAACCACCGCAATTCTACTGTAGGATTACGTGATCGTGAGACTGGGAAGGCATGAAACACTCAATGAGGCAGTCTACGCCTCAGGGTCACCTGCTGCCACCAGATTAGTATCTGTGCAATCGACATCCATTGTGTCTGAGGGTCCAGCAAGATCTAGGTCCTCAGCGGACGCCAGAATCTTCACCTCATTCTCAGACACAGAGCTTGTAGGTTTGTAGGTAGTGGTGGTGTGGATGCCACTGCAGGGCCTTGGTTCTTGGGGGGAGGGGGTGTCTTTTTCTTTTCTTTTTAGGTTTCTCTCGCTGCTCCTCAGGTTTGTCCGGTTGGGAGGGCTTCACTGATTCAGTCTCAGGGACTGAGGAGGACTGTGAAGCCCTATGACCAGCTACCTGTGGTTGCTTCAGCCAGTGGCGGGTGTCAACTTTACCGCTGGTAGGAACCTGGGAAGGGAGTGACCCAAGGGATCCCTTCCTGGCAAGAGGAGCTGAAGAAGACTTACGCTTCTTCGGCTGAGAAGTGGGGACTGACGTCCCCGATGGTTGGGAGGGTGTTGCTCCTGAAGTAGGTTGTGCATGAGCAACAGGGAGGGAAGTGGCCCCCCCACAATAAAGGGGGCAAGTGGAGTCTGACGGCTCTGAGAGCCAACTGTACGTGGCAGAACAGAAGATGGTAGAACTTTTGTCATAGCGGCGACGCAGGTTGACATAATATGCACAGGACGTAGTCTCTCATATTTTCTCTTAGCCTCAGTGTAGGTTCAGTCGATCCAGGGTCTTGTATTCAATTATTTTTCTTTCTTTCTGGAGAATCCTGCAGTCTGGCAAGCGAAGCGAATGGTGTTCTCCGCAGTTGACACAAACTGGAGACGGAACAGAGGGAGTACTGGGATATGAAGGGTGTCCACAATCCCGACAGGTAACGTTGGAAGTACAGCGGGAAGACAAATGGCCAAACTTCCAGCACTTAAAGCACCGCATCGGGGAATGGATATATGGCTGTATGTCACAGTGGCAGACCATCATCTTGACTATCTCGGGTAATATGTCTCCCCCAAAGGCCAAGAAGAAGGCACTGGTGGCAACCTGATTATCCCTCGGACCCTGGTGGACACGCCGGACAAAACGGACACCTCGTCGCTCTAAATTGGCATGCAGCTCATCGTCAGACTGCTAAAGAAGGTCCCTGCGAAATATGATACCCTGGACCATATTTAAGCCCTTATGGGGCGTGATGGAAACAGAAACATCCCTCACCTTGTCAAAGGTGAGTAGTGCCTGTAACTGGGCAGAGGATGCTGTTTTGATCAAGACTGACACCGATTGATTTTGGACAAGCCCTCCACCTCCCCAAACTTGTCCTCTAAATCAAGGAGCCGTTGGGTTGTGCCAGCAGTGTGTGGATGAGCTTTGTCATGGGTCAACACGATTCCTGAAGTCAGCATTCCTCTTCATTTGTTTTGAATGGCTCTATGCAAATGTCGTAAAGTTCCACAATGAGCAGCTGCATTAATAGTGGTTCTGGGCTGCATAAACTCTACAAGCAACGTACCTATTTGGTCCCAAAACACGGTAGCCATAACCTTTCAGTTGTTGAATGTTTGTTTGAATTTTTTTGATTTGTCTGGTGAATCTGGATGCATTCATTGCTGTGATTGTCGTTTTGTTTCCAGTACTTGGTCCAAGTTTCATCTCCAGTAACTATTGATTTCAAAAAGTTCTCTCCTTCACTGTGATAACAGTCAAGGAAATTCAAAGCTGACACCATTCGGTGACTTTTGTGGGTGTCTGTCAACATTTTCGGAACACAACGAGCACAAAGTTTTTTGTAGCTTAAATGTTCAGTAACGATAGAGTGTACGACAGATCTTGAATCTTCTGGAATTTCCATAGACAAAGCAGTTATGGTGAACCTACAATTTTCTGTAACCAATCAGTCAATGTGTTCAACAAGGTCGGCTGTAATGACAGACGTTCATCCCTGGGACCCTTCATCATGCATGTCACTTCGGCCATCTTTAAACCTTCTGCACAGACCATCAGTCACGAAGTTATCACCATACACTTGGCTCATTCTCTGATGAATTTCTGCTGCACTATTCCCTTCTGCTTGCAGAAACCAAATTACACTTTGTAATTCAAACTTGGCAGGAACAACAATGACGGCCTCCATGTTTAAGTGGCTGTTGTGCAACACAGACTGATGCCTTGAGGTCGGCAATGGCAGAGTGTGTAGTGCGAGAGTTGCACAGTAGACTACAGCGCATGTCCACTTTCTGCCGCTCAAGTAGCTTCTATACTAAGTGATCGGAGGTCGACAAAAAAAAAAGAGGCCCTCGTACATACTACAGCACAGCAAACTGACACACACACACACACACACACACACACACAAACCTTTCACTACACATCTCTTGGATCAAAAGTACTGATATTCTTTTCAGGTATTCCGACAATGTCTCATCACATAAACAGAAGGCACTTCAAACTCAGAGTGCTTTCTGAACTATTCTATACTCTGTATTTGCTGTAACCTGAAGCTCCTTTTCCTTGAAACCAAAAAATTAACTTAGCATTGTATGAAGAAAAGGGACTTCTTACTGCAGTAAACACAAAAGCAGTTCAGTGGCTCAAACAAATAAGGGTATTGCACTACGTCAGGACAATATAAGTATTGATGATTACCGGAAGCAGATGATTTCTGAAAACATATGGTGCATATGGCAGTGAACAAGTTAAAACTGAAAAAAATAATGATAAAGGATGGAAGGGGGACTGCAGTTTCTTTCAAACTTTTCTTCCCAGAATAAAAAGTAACAGCTACTCCGCACTATCAGAGTTTCTTTAAACAAAATTTATCTTGAATAAATTATCATAACTTATTTTAAACTTACTCTGTTTTATAGTAGTCTGAAAATAACCCAGCCACAAGATATTTCTTTCTCCACCGAGGCTGTTTTTTACGCTGAGAAGACTTTGTAGATTCATCACCCGAAGGAACATCACTACATATCATACTTTCATATGGAAGCACTTCACTGCTGCAAATAAGTTGTAATAAGAAACCAGATTATTATAGAACCAACACACATCAAAAATGTAATTTTATTGTACAATTGCCGACTCTGTGACAACTTAAAACAGGTAAATTCGCTTCAGAGAACCTCCATTCCTGGGACTTTACGAAGTTCGCACATAGCAACTCCTCAATAGGAATGGTGTGATGAGTGCTGATGAGGCCACACATAACACTGTGTTCACCTCTATCAACACTTATCATTTTGGTGCTAGAAGATAAATTAAATTTATTTGCCATGGAATATGAATGAGAATTTCGACTATCAGATAGCTGCATTATATAATAATTAACAAAAATAGTTCAAGCACATATGGGTTAAGTGTTAACTCTGCATAAATAACTTACAGTTATGGTACTCAGTATCAAAAGATTATAAGTATGTCAAGATGTACTGTACAACATTAAGTGCACAAAGAAAAATATATTGCAAAAATTAACTTTTCACTTTAAGCAAAAGTCATGTTTGGTAGTCATATATACAGGATATAAAAACTGTGATTACAATTCAGCAGCTGGGGTGGAACTTTAGTACCAACTATGGTAGGAATGCCCAGAGTCAATCTATTAATTACGGTTAGGACCAAAGATCTGTTACTTTGTACTGTTCCTCATAAAGTGTAATATCTCCTAAATTCCTTGTAACAATCCAGGGCAGACTTTTCTTTTACCTCAGAAACAAGCACATCACTGTATCAATCTCTATATCTTTTCCACTTTCCTCATTATTAAATTTGAATCAGGTAACTAAAGAGAATGACTTCTCTACTTGGAACAGGAGGCACCACGTAAGTATCACAGCTAAGTGGCTAGTGGGTGGCTTGCAGCATACCAACTGCAATGTTCCCACATTCTCTATATTTGTCCATCTCTGTTTTCCTTGTGGGGGTTTGAATAAAATCTCATTTGGATATCAAATTACCTTATGACTTCTCTGAAATTAACATTGTAGGTTTAACAGTAACCCACTATCCTGGCAAATATTTGACAAGAAATGTTCTTCTGGAGGTGTGTCTACTTAGCAAAAATGATAACAGTGACCGAAACTGTCTCATGAGAAATCTGACATGTTTTTCTTTGAAATAAAATTAATTAAACAAATATCTTTAATGAAGATGCCCATATTACTTACTATGGAGTGAGCACTGTAAATAATAAAAACACTGTGGAAATAATTCATATGCAATTTTCAGTGATTATCTAGCACTAGTACAGAAACTTCGGTGCTTAAGTTTTTGCTGCTCTAACTAATAAATAGAAAGGGGAATAACTTTCATTTTACAGTCACAAGAAGAAGGGCAACACTGTGTCACTATATACATTTTAAAAGGAATAAAAGATATTCTTCACATATCACCATTAACATATTTTAACAATATACCCAATTATTTTCATAGTATTTGTATTTGTGTGTGTGTGTGTGTGTGTGTGTGTGTGTGTGAGGGAGGGGGAGGGAGAGAGAGGGGGGGGGAGGGAGAGAGGGAGAGAGAGAGAGAGAGAGAGAGAGAGAGAGAGAGAGAGAGAGAGAGAGAGAGAGAGAGAGAGGGGTGGGGGTGGGGAGGGGGTATTTATACATTTTTTCATTCAGGTGAATGAACTCACGACAACACTTTTAACTATTGACACCACAAATAAATAGAGAAAACAACTGAAAACAGTGTACTTACACATCATCTCTGTCAACATAGTCCTCACGACATTTTCTATAGCGCTTTGGTGGAGCAACAGGCTCATCTTGTGACAAGTCACGTCTCCTCTTCCTCCTAGGTATTTCTTCATTGGGTGGTAACACCATATCTTCCATAGCACATGAACTCTCATCATCTGTTCCATAACCTTCCATTTTTGCACCAACATCACGCAATACACCTCTGCTTTTTTTGCTACTACTTATTACGTCGGATTCAGTGTCAGTATCATCTTCCACTTTGCAGGCGCTTTTTCGATTTTTGTTCTTATCTCTAGAGTAAAGGTCTAAGGTAGTAGTACTAGTAACACACTCTACTTTCTCTTCCCTGATCTTTTCGTCCGAGCACTGAGGTATTTCTGTTGTTTCCGACTTCAGTGATTCAATTTTACGACCCTTTGGTTTTTCACTTTTTGCCGACACTTGGTCCCTTTTATTTGGTGATTTGGTCTCTGTGCACTGAGTCCCATTAACTGAACTGGAATTCAAAATTTCACTATTTGACACTAATGCTTCATTTATCACAGGTACGTGGAGTGATGTAGCTGGTGATTCACTGGAATTTTGTACTTTCTCTGGCAGACAGTTTTGAATCTGTTCCAAGGATTTATCAATCAATGGTGGTCTCTTTTTCTTCTTTCTTTTTATTGGAAAGCCAGTTCTGTTAATTGTTTTCCTTCTTCGAGCTCTTTCTTTCACTGCCCCTGCTGCTTTTTTCAGAAGCTCTAGTGGAGTTAATTTTGTAACATGGATACGCACATCCCTGATTAACTTTCTCCTCTTTAGATGTACACGTTTCAGGTTTGATTCTTCCCGGGCTGATGCTCCATTAAGACGTTTCAATCTGAGACTATGAAATGTGTGTGTTCCATGTTCAGTAACACTGTTTTTATCACTACTAGAACTCACTTTTGAGGAAGGAGCAGGCCTTGTCTGCACTGTCCTGGTTATAACGGGGGATGTTCTGCATGGCTGTGGAACAGATCTTCCTGAAGTAACTGTCGATTTTTCTGTAGGTGGAATTACTGTAGGTGACTGCACTGATTTTGCAATGTCTTTTACACTGGTGTCACTAGTTTTACCAGCAGGTAAATTGCTTTTGTTAGTACACACAGATTCTTTCGATAATGCAGCTCTTGTTACGGGCGATGAAAGCTTTGTGGCTGTTACTGTCCTGTTTCCTGTGGACACTTTACTTAATGGTGACAATGATTTAGCAGCTGCCACTGACTTTGTTTGTGAAGACGCTAATTTATTTGAAGCTGAATTGGTTTTAACTACTGTCCTGTTAATGACTGAACTTCCGCGTTTCGGCAACACAGCTGTTTTCGAAACTGATGACGATAACCTGTGGATAGGAGATCCCACCTTAATGGTGGGGAAACTGGACTTGCTCAATACTGGTGATGATGGCTTTACATGTGTAGGAGAAGCAGGAACAGTGGAATCTGGCTCAGCAATTTTCACTGACGGTTCAAAGATGCCTGGTGGAACTTTTGGTTCAGCAGACACCGAAGAAGATCCCTGAACAACTGCTGTTGGTGCGATTGTTGTCACCACTGATGACGATGCTGTTGTTATTGTAGTTGTCACTGTTGCTGCAACTGCACTGGTTGTTGTAACTGCAGTAACTGAGGATGACAACAATGGTGTAGTAGACACCGGCAGTGGCACACTGACAACAACAGGAGTGGCAGTAGAGTTTATACTCGCACTACGTGACGCAGTTCGTTTGCTTGGTTGTGGAGGAACATTATGTGAAGAACTGTTATCACCTGTTACATCTTTGTTCTTGTTAACTACCACACAAGGTGTTTTTGCACTATTGCAAGTAGCAGCTACAACATTCTCTAATCTATGCCTTTTTTTAGGTGTGACAATTACAGTGCGTTGTCCCTGAGGGGTTTTGTCAAGACATGGCGTTGTTGTATATTTGGTTATACAAGCCTCTATAGTTTCATCTATGGAATTTCTGGAAACATCTGCCAGCAGTTTAGACTTTATGTCGATCTGAGCACAATTCTTATTAGCTGCATTTGTCAAGCAGTTTGTTTTATCACCCAATTTTTCTTTTGAAACTGAGCATATCTTCTCTGCTGGTTTTACCTGATTTTTACCAGCTGTTGCCACTATGCTTGTACTGCTTGTACCACCCTTCTCTTTCTCTAGACACAATCTCTCCATTCCACTTGTTTTCTTGCTGTCAGTGGGAATGTCTATTTTCATAGTATCTGCTGATGTGTTAACTGGCTGAAGGTTTGTTGCTGTTGACATGTGGTAGTGACGTTTCTTCAAAGGAAGCCTCTGTTCATTGCTGGCATTAGCTTCAGGCCGTTCATGACCCTATAACAAAAATACACCGATTGTTATTTCCAAAGTTTGCAACTAAACAAAAATACTGGAGACTCAAATTATATCACAAACTACAGTAAAGGAAAGACACCCTACAGTTGTGTGGGGCATTTTTAAAGACGATATCGAGCAAAGTGTGCTACAGACTGTACAATGCAGTATGTATCAAAAGAGTATATGCGCTGTTTGAATATGAATTTGTGTATAACCCGTATGTATAACAAATATTTAAAATATAATAAAGCCAATGTCCAGATAAGCGTAGATAAAACATTTTAGCAGGAATTGCTGGGCTGTGATTCAGTGTAGCTATTATAGCATTTAAGTGAAAGAATGAATAAGTATTCCCTGTACGTAAATACTTTTACGATTCTTCAATACATACACTGAGGTGTCAAAAGTCATGAGATATCAATATACAAATATATAGATGGCAGTGGTATCATGCACACAAAGTACAAGATGTCCCACTCGAAAGGGGCCCCACAAACGTGTAGCAATTCCACTGAAATTACACTGTGTAATTTGTGACATCTGATGTGGCAACACTGTACTTTGCGGCATCGTTTGAGGCAACAGTGTGTTTCTGCGCATCACTGTGGCTGCAGCTTAGTGTTTTGTGTTTAGCAACAATGTATGGCTATTCTGTCGAAGAGTGCATGTTTTTTGTGAAACAATGTTGGATTATTGGTTTCATTAACACATGTCAGTGAATGTTTGTTGAAAGGTTTGGTGACCAGCACATTCTGTCTAAATGCTGCATACAACACTTAGTGAACAAGATAGAGAGCAATTGAATGATGTTGGATATTCATGGCAGGGGACAGCCACCATTATTGGGGGAGGGGGGGGGGGTTACTAATGTGAAACAATTGTTGGCCTCTCCTGCAATGTCTGTTCAACCAACGTTTTTCTCAGGAATGTGGAATGTCACAAACTCGGGACAGCAGTTCTACATCTCTCACAATACAATTCTGTGGTGTAATGAAAAATCCACATGCACTGGATGAGCAATCCCTACATTCACAAAAGATTGGCGTGTTCTGTGCAACATCAGTGTGTCGCATCATCAGACATATCTTTTTTTTCCAAGTCTAATGTGAAAAGTGCAGTTTGCACTGAAATGTTTCACAAACTTGTAAAATAGCTGGGTGATTAAGAACTTACCCTCAGCTGGTACCAACAGGATGGGGCCACTTGTCACACATTTCAAGTGATCATGGCTGAGGTTGGAATCATTTTTCCCAAGCAGAGTGATTTTGAAAGGACTGTGGCCCTCAAGGTTACCTCATTTACCACCAACTGACTTTTTTTATGGGGTGGCCTAAATGGCAAGGTCTACAGGAGCAAATCATACAACTCTGAAGATTTAAACGAGAACATCGTCCACAAAATCCAGGCAGTAACACCAAAGATTCTGGCAGCAACATTCGAGAATCTGCAGAGGCGAGTTCAGCTGTGTTTACAAGTTGAGGGTGGTCAATTCCAGCACCTCTTGTGATTCACCTTTATTTCCCCATGAACAAGGTAGGACATGTTCATTTCATTTCATTTCCTGCTTTTTACGCAAAGCCCTTAAGTATAATTTAAGCAAATGTATGTTTACAAGGCCTCTTTCGAGCTGGACACCCTGTATAATAGGGCAGTGCTTTGGTGAACGTGTCATTTGTACTAAGGTGATTCATGTGAAAAGATTTCCGAAGTGATTATGGGCACACAATGGGAATCAACAGATGTTGAATAAGGAGTGGTAGTTCCAGCCAGATGCAATGGACATTCCGTTTTGGAAATAGTTAAGGAATTCAGTATTTCAAGATGCACAATGTCAACAGTGTGCCGAGAACATCAAATTTCAGGCATTTCTTTCACTGCGGAAAATGCAGTGGCCGATGGTCTTCATTTCATACAGTTGTCAGTACAAACAAACAAACAAAATTAAACAATGGAAAATCCACTGTTGTACATGTGTGTGTGTTTGTCAACTAATTTTGATGAAGGCCTTACTGGCCAAAAGCTATATTTGTGACAGTCTTTTTGTTATGCCTAACTGTGACTCAGCATCCCTACTATCTTGAAACACAAAATTGTATGAAATAACCAAAGACATCAACCTGGGATGTAAGATGAATGTTTATACCACGACAATGGAGTGAAATTTGGCACTAATGGGCTATGGCAGCAGACGACCAATACGAGTGCCTTTGCTAACAGCACAACATCACCTGCAGTGCCTCTCCTGGATTCCTGACCATATCAATTGGACCCTAGATGACTGGAAAATCAAGGTCTGATCAGATCAGTCGCCATTTCATTTGGTAACAGCTGATGGTAGGGTTTGAGTGTGGGATAGACTCCACAAAGCCATGGGCTCCAGTTGTCAATGAAGCAGCACTGTGCAAGCTAGTGGCGGCCCATAATGGCATGGACTGTGTTTACATGGAATGGACTGGATCACCTGATCCAGCTAAACTGATCATTGCCTGGAAATGGTTATGTTTGGCTACTTGAAGATGATTTGCAGCCATTCATCGACTACACATTCCCAAACAATGATTGAATCTTTATGGATGATACATTTGTTGGCAACTGGTTTGACGAACATTCTGGACATTTTGAGCAAACGATTTGGCCACCCAGATCGCCAAATGTGTATTCCATCGAACATTTATGGGACATAATCGAGAGGTCAGTTTGTGCACAAAACCCTGCACCAGCAACACTTTTGCAATTATGGACAGCTATAGAGGCAGACTGGCTAATATTTCTGCAGGCAATTTTGATTCCATGCCACACTGAGTTACTGCACCACCCACAGAGGCAAAAAGAGTTCAACTAGGAAGTGTCTTATGACTTTTGTCATCTCAGTGTAACACCATTCTAATGTCTAGCTTTGTCATTCACCATGTTCTACACAGCCCCTAACTACATAAGCAAAACTTACTTTCATAAGTTTCTGATTAGTCGTAACTTTTAAACTCAATGGAGGTAAGCACGATGACTACAATACTTCTCTGCCAAATGTTGTTGTCATCTGTGTGAGTGAGAGGGAGAGAGACAGAGACAGAGATTGGTATTAATCAAGAATCAGATAACATCATAATAATTATAATTTATTTAAACAGTCAATGGCAAAGGAGGAATTGAGAGTGCCAAAACACTTCCTGAAAAGAACAAATTGTTTCCTCACAACTAATGAAATGGATCTCTAGCAAGATTGCAAAATCTCATAAATCCAAAATTATCAGTTCTGAGCTGCATGTTTCTACACATTAAGAACTGTGTCCTGCATACGATGAGAAATCTTTGATCTCATTACATGTATGCTTAGTTGTTCACCTACATACTAACAAAAACTTGTAAATTCTAGCATTCAAATCTTAATATATGAAACCTTGTATCTCAGAAGAATTATTCTGCTCTGGAATTTAACATGCATCAGTCATTGTTGTGCCAATGTAATAATTATTTAGAATTTTTTGATGATATTTACAATGTTTGCCTAGTTTAACAGTGTTATAATGGAGTGATTAATACACAACAAGTTACTAATTGAGCAGGCAATCAGTTAATGTATGCAAAAAATTAAATAGATTATCGAAAATGTTAACAAATAAGGCAGATGTGAGGTGTGCCATTCTTTCTCCACCTTATAGTATGTTATTACACCAAAGCATAACACTCATTTTGTAGATAGATGGATAATAATATCATGCTTTAGGCCTATAATTATTATACAGACTATCCCAGAAGTACACATCCAAACAGCGAATTTTGATATTGCAGGAAACTCAAATGCAAGTACATAATCACACATCACGGGAAAGTAAAATATTGAAGATGACACTATAATTGTCAGACATTTTCTGCCCAGAAGTTCCAGCTACATTATCAACAGGTTCAGTTATAACGCTACTATAGCAGAGGAACCTGAAGGCTCAGAAGTAGATGATCTGAACTTGACAAGAAAATGAAGGAATAGAGCTGGTCTCCAACTGGGGGTAATCCATGGAGTGGCACCACACCACCTCTCCTACACAGTAAAACTTCAAAGCTGCACCACCTTCCAGTAATGTCACGGTGACAGTGTTCTGGGGCTCTAAAAGGGGTTATTCTATTTGATGTTCTCCCTCAGGGTGCAACAATCAAATCTGAACTGTATTGTTACCTTGAGGAAATTGAAGAAACAATATCAGTGTTCATATTCACAGAAATGCAAACGAACTTCTCTTCCTCCATAACAACGCAAGGACTCACAAAAGTCTGTGCACCTGAGAAGAGCTCACAAAACTTAATTGGACTGTTCCTCATCCATCCTACAGCCCAGATCTTGCACTTTCCAACTTCCATCAATTTGGCCCCATAAAAGATACACTCTGAAAATGCAGTATGTTGATGATAAGAACATTATTGATACAGAAAGAGGTTGGCTCTGATGTCAACCTGTGGAATGGTACCTCACCAGCATACATGCCCTCCCAGTAAGAAGGCATATGGCCGATGCACTGAACAAAGATTATGTTGAAAAATAGGATTTTGTAGCCAAAAGAGCGGGGGATATTATGGAGTATTGTAATCATAAATAAAAACAACCTGCTTTCAGAAAAAATGTGTATGCTCCTCATACCATGGACGTGCAAGTAGTGCAGTCAGTCCTTGCACCCCAGACCAATTGTCATTGTATTAAACAGAAGCTGGTGTGCATTCCACATGCAGAAAGAAAATGAGGTGCTCTACTCCCCAGTTGATTATGTGGATGTTCTAAAGTAAGTGAGGTATGAAAAACAAGCCCAATGTAGACTACTCTCAAGTTCAGTGCTATAAATCAGTTTGTCCAGAGAACAAAGTAGGCGAGCCTGGTGTTACAGGTGTATTGGCAGTGAGGTATAAACCATCCATGGGTACCAAATATAAACTGGATTTTGAAGATGTTAGGAATTACTTCTGAGATGACCTATTACAGTGACCAGTAATGTAAGAACATCTGTACATAGAACCATCTACAATTTCTGCACTAAAGTATCATGATTTAACATCTCTAAAATCAGTTATTCCAAAAGATTATAATCTTTTTTATGGATGCCTCATTTACACAAAACTAACTTTTATTTTTGTGTGAGAAGACTTTAAATTCATATTTAATTCATGTTATGTGTCTGTATGCTCAGTTCTGTTAGTAACATTAAAAATTATATGAGTGCAAAAACTCTTTAACTTCTTGTGTTTTAACAATGATTTGGTTGCAACACCTTGTATATCACTAAATAAGGTCACTAACACCATAAAAATTGCCAAATAATGTGTGCAACAGATATTGTTACTTTAGTTTATGACTCAGTGTCTCTTTAAACTAGCATGACTTGCATCACTTAAAACTTTTACATATTATAATGTTATTTTAGTTTCCTGTAAAATATGTGTTTTTTGAGATATGATGTTCTGCTATCTTAATTATGCATATTCTAAACTAGCAAGTAAGTGAAGAAAGAAGCTGAAGTAGTTCCCATATACAAGGAAGGAGTAATTAGCCGCATAAACTCTGGACATAAGCTTCACATAAAGATCCTCACTGCCAACCCTAACGAATAACAGATATTATTTTGCCTGAAGAACAGATTATGTCCTGTAATGGTAATTCTTGTGTTTATTAAGTTTTTGTTATGAAACACATCATCGACAAAAAGACAGAATGAAACTGCAACTCCTATATTATGTTTGTTGATCGTGTTAAAGCTTTTGACAGAATACTGAGAAGTCAGCTCTGTGTAATCACAGCTACTGAAGAAAACTTGAAGAAAACTCTTATTATAACATTCAAATGTGTCTTACTGCTATAGTGATGTGCAAACAAGAAGGTGGTTGTGTGCAGAGAAGTATGTAAAACACTTTGGGGCATTGTCAGTCTCCTGACACATGCTACAGCTGTTTCCTATCCTGGTAACTGGCACTACTGTAGTAAGTGCCAGATTGGACCAGTGTTTCTGCTTCAGGCTCATCCTAGAACAGTTTATATGCTTCGAAAACTGTTGCAGTCACTCCTTAATGTACTACTTGTCATGTTCACTTTATGCCACACATATTGAACACTACTGTGACTAAGTACCTTCACTATACATAAACTAACATGAAAGTTCAATGCTAAATGGCCTATGCGCATCCTGAAGTGCAGCTATAGACAAATGTGGTAGACTACTGGCTGAACTGTCATGTGGTACACTTCTTCTTGCCACTGCCTGCCTGCCTTCTTAGGTACATACCACTACAGCTACCTCCAAGTCAGCTGTTAATAACTATCTATTAAACAGGTTGGCACATGTATCTTCCTTGGCTGTATACACTCACATTTTGAGTAAACTGATATTAAACATAAAACTGAATATGCTGTAAAACAATTATAACCCTAAAATACTAAGTGATGAAGGACACAATACCGGAATTTTACAAGACAAAGGCGGTAACAGGAAGCAACTATGATGCTGCAACATGAGTCCTTACTGGCAAGAAACAGAAGTAGAACCCAACCCCAGAAACGAGGTTTCTTCAATTGATTATTGAAGCAACATGGGGAGATATAGCCTAACTCTCACCATCTACAGCCTAAGTTAAAGAATCACACAAAATCACCGGAGGTGAAAATTTCATGCATAAAGGATGAGTGACCCACATTTATCAAGAGCAATAGCAGCCAAGTGGCTTCCAAAGAGTGGGTAGGCTGAAGATCCAATGGAAAGATCAACAGTGGCTGAAATCCAAAGTTCATAATCTTTAATCACAGTGGTTATAACACCAAGTGTATATACTGATGGCTTGTATGTCACTAGAACAAATGTATTATTTATCAATAATCCTACCAACTGCATACGACAATGGTCTTGGAAGCGGATAGGAACTGTGGTAAGCAAACACCATAGCACCTTCAGTTCTAGCCCCTAGTCCCCTCCCCCCTCCAAAACAAACACACCCAAGTGACTAAAAGAATCATTGTATTGTCAATCCAGCAGTGTGCCTATTCCATGCCATGCAATTCAATCGATACTAATTGGTAATTATAAAATAATGTTTTCTCACAGCATGAACAGAGAAAGTTGTTACCATTTTTATTTGGGTGAGTTTAAGACACAAAAAGAGTGCAAACTGAACCGATAAATCTTAGTCTTACCTTCGGTACTTCAACAGCATTTTTCTTTATTCTTCTTTGACGGCACTTTTCCTTCCCTCCATCTCCCTCAGCACCAGACTCTTTATCACTACTTCTTGATTTTTCACTACCTTTCCGCTTCTTAATGATTCTCTTAACCCTAAATATTGATGGTAGAGCTAATTCGCCTGCCCTCACATTCCCCGAGACAGAACCTCCCCTGGCAATAATACAAAAGCGATTAAAATCTTGTATCAATTTTTCCACTTCTAACAGAAATGCAGGATCCACGACACGTCTCTCCGGTTTCACCAGTCCTAGCTTTTTCTTTCGTTTTTTGTGTTTGTGATGTGATATTCCAGGAGGAAAAGAATGTACCCTTGGTAACTGTCTAGGCTTCACTAGTTTCTGCACTGTAATTGAATGAGAGTTAGAAGCTGAAAGTGTCCCTGAATTTGTAATATGTCTTTGCCTGGGGCCACGTACTCCCAGTCGTCTCTCAGTTTCTGGAATTTTACTCTGAGACATATCGTGCCTCCTTCTACCTTTCCTACGTCTTTCCTCAACAGTCACTTTAGAACGCACAACAGTTTCAGCCTTCTTCTGGCTGTTTTCTCTCAGTCTCACTCTAGAAGATTTAACAGGAAACCTCTTAACTTCAGTAGACTCAGTCTGAAGAGATAGTTCAGATCTCCTGCTTACTCTCACATTTACATCACTAAAAGTAGCACAACCTTTCTGTTTCACATTCACTTCACCACTACTGTCATTCCTCTGTAGTTTTCCTACAGGTGAATCCTCACTAGCCTTGCCTTGATTTGCAGCCTTTCTCTTCACTGGGCTCCTACTTTCAGCCTCCTTCGAAGTTTTTCTGTCCATAGTAGGTAGCGGAAGATTGGGCTCCAACACAGGAGGGGCCTTTTTAGGTCTTCCAGGTCCTCGTTTTATGGGAGCCACAGGAACAGGTGATGGAGTAGGAGGAATTTCGTCACCACTGTCAGTACCACTAGCAGTTACTACAGCTGAAGCACTGTGAAATGATACATGGTTTTGCACTGGCCTCTTCCTTGCGACCTTGACATTCTTCCTCAGTTTTGGTCTGCCCGGACCCCTACGCTCAGTTCGTGGACGGCGTATGCACTTAGTGTTCTTAGCTGGCCTTCCAGGACCACGTTTCACAGGTCCTTTCTTCCGCCTACCAGAAAACAATGCAGGAGGTGGAGTGGCAGTATCCCGTGCTGGACTTGGCAGAGGTGAAGAGGTCTTCTGCGTGTTCGGTGCAGGAGAATGAACTGCCGTATGGGAAGAAGGTGAACAAGACTGGTGAACTGGTGAGCCGGCCACAGATTGGATTCCACTGTCTGGAGAAACATTAGACACCGAACAGTCTAAACGCATGTAAGCTTCCAGTTCTGGCACCAGTTTGCTGGGTGCCGTAGGGCATTCCGACCGATTTGTCGACTCGGCAGCTGGTTGAGGTGGTCTGATGACTTTTGGGGGTCGGCCCCTTTTTCGCCTGTGTGGAACATCTCTCTGAGTAGCTGTCTTGTTTGTATCCTGTACTGAAGTTACAGTAGCTGCCTGTGATGAAAGTATCTCTGTCTTTTCAACAAACTGCTGAAGCAATGATGAAGAATATCCACCAACAGATGAAGATGGTGCAGCTCCATCTGGGATGTTAGCTGGTTCTTCAGTTGCCTCTCCACTTTTTGCAGCTGTAGCACTCCTCGTCATGGCTGGAGTAGCCTCTTCACTGTCTATATTTATCCTCTTAATTGCATCACTCACAACTTGTTCTGGTAGTTCTACATCACTACTGGATTCAGCTCCTGTGGTTGCTCGTTGCTGTGCAACTGCTGCAGACACTTTCCCACTTTCTGAACTGACATCTTCAAAACCATCAAAAGGAGGTCCTGCTTCATCTTCATGGTTGTCTATTGTTACAACATCTGGAAGAATAGCTGCCAAGTCCTCCTGGTTGATTTCCTAGAAATAAGAAACTGTGTTATTTTCACTGTTGGTGACAACAAATACAGTGTATAAATAATATTTTTAAGAAAGTCATCAGCAAATTCAACAAGAAAGCTGGAAATAGAGTATTCAAGCAGTTTACACTATATCAGCGTGATGATACCTGTGTTTCTGGAGCACGTATACATGTAGTATACGTATACATGTAGTACACTAACCTGCAGACAGATTACCAATGCAAAATTGTCACAATTAATTATTTTTGAGAGCTCTTGTGAATATGTTTAAAAGCTAATAGACAACACTGACAATAACTTTTATAAATTTCTGTTGGAAATGAGAATAAGGCTTAAACATAAGAAAGGAAACGGATTTAATCTTACGACACCTACAAACAAAACAAAAATAATATTTCCTGAATAAAGAAGTGGAGGAGTTCTGGGTTTAATAAACAATTGATAATGACGCCATTAAGAGATGGAGCATAAACTAAGAATGGGGAAGGGAAACGGCTGTTTTCTGTTCATAGGAATCACCCCAGCTTTTGTATTAAACAATTTATGGCAACTGTGAAAATCTATGCCTAGAAGGCTGAAAGAGAATTTGAACTAATATCATCCTGAATGAGAGTCTAGTATCTTAATCATTGCACCGAAGGGGATGCAACCGCCCCCCCCCCCCCCCCCTCTGCTTGGTGGCCTTTGGTCCTAGGGAGGGCCCAGGGACAGCCCCATTTTTAATCAAATCCCAAATGAGGCCAAAATATGCTCAGTAAATAAGAGGCAATTTGGAGTTCGAGGACTCATATGTACGCAGAATACGAGGGTTGACTGAAAAGTGATGCCTCCACCTTTGTAGCTCTTCAACAGTTGGCAGCATTGGTACACAGCAGGTACTGGCTTGTTCTGTAAGCTCTTCTCCACAGCTCCACTTGGCAGGTAGCCTTAGCATTGAACGGTTGTGTTGTTACAGTGTGAAGTACGGAACACTGTGCAGACGGTCGGTCAATGTAATTTAAGCAACGTGCAGTCATTGAATTCTTGACAGGAGAAGGTGTCCCCCCAAAGGAGATTCATCAGACAATGAAAACATGTTGGTCCAGAATTTTACCGTGTGGGTATACAGGCGCTGGTTCCAAGATGGCGTAAGGCAGTTGAGAGGGATGGAAATTACGTGGAGAAATGAAAATATTGTCCCTAAAGGATGTATCTACACACTGTAAAACTTTCAAACATGTAGAATAAGAGAGGTATTTAAAAAAAAATTGTGCATTTCTTTTGGAGTGGCCCTCGTAACTTAAAATTTTTTTGGAGACCAAATGAATACATTAGCTGATGTAGGACTTCCCTTTAACTTCCATCTGAAACTCTCGGGGATACCCATCAGAATGGGAAAAACTCAAAACTGTCCACTTGTGCATGCTCTCCAGAACACCTTGACTATCCTGTTAACTCCTGTTAACTCCATTTCATTCTTCATAAATCTTGATTAGAAGTAGTACATAGTTAATGTAAATTTTCTTTGATTTTTATTGTGGCGTCTTACGCTAGTTTAAATGGTAAGTGTTTTATCATATACCTAAGAAGAGCTCAAAATGTAAATACTTGCATTTCTATTTAGATTACTATCATGTTGAAATTTTTTAATAGATACTATCAGGATCAGAAATGCATGGAAACTTAAAGTTCTATAATCCTTTGCAAACAATAGATTCTTACACGACGTTGTTTCCCAGTACACAGTAAATTGCAGAATCATGATGTATAACAAACAAATGATGCTTTATCAAATAGTAAAATAATCTTTTCATCCACTGAAAAAATTGGCTTTATTGTCAGCCACAATATAAACCCTATACACAACATTCATTTGAAAATGAATCATGATAGTACTTATCTACTTTCTCGAGCCCAAAGACTACATAAACAGAAAAAATTACTGTTATGGATACGTAGGCCATGATCTGCACTGAAATAATCTTTCAATTTTTTAAAAAAAGATTTCATCCATCTAGCTCCCATGAAAGGAAGTTATGAAAAGCAAAGTCTCACAAGGCCAAATTAGTCACTGTATCTTTATCCAAATACTTTTCGACTCATGGAGAAAATAAAGATGACGAAGAAAAGGGTAATCAAAGTGTTGAATCTGGCTCCAGTGTACACACAATTTTTATGTTGAGACTCAGATGATAAACCTACTGTTTGTGATTTTAATGAAAACTTTTGCGTGACACTGAAAAACAGATGATAAAGACAGTAATGATGAGAAAATTAGTGAGAATGAAAATACTTCTGATGCATCTAACTTAGACTCCTCTTCATCCAGTGATACTGTACACTGGCCAGTATCTGCTATAGAGGATATCACAACTGTGATTACTGAAAGCGTTTATGAAGTATATCAAAACAAGGTATCTATAAAAAGACAAGGTGAACACACTACATGAACCCATTGACATTTTAGTTTTTCGTGGATTTACTCACGTTTGAACAAGACGAAACATTTAACGAAATGGATGTTGTATTCACCATGAACAAAGAAACTGTACTGTTTTTGCTGCCGATTATTTGCCTCTGAGAGCAGTATATATATATATATAAAATAAAAAAAAATTCCTCACTTCTGTCAGTGGTGAAAATTGAATCCTAACATACCAAAACATGAATATCATCTGAACATCTATCAAATTTTGAAAAATGCAGAACACTCTGTATGGGCTTGAAACTTAAGAAAAGGCTCTGACAAACATAATCAGAAGATTGTCCTCGATGAGATCACGGAATTGAGGAACATTTTACATCACTGTTTAGATATTGCACTATTTTTAGTCCAGTGAAAGCTTGATTCCTGTGGTGACGGTAAAGACATTTCTTTGGGAAACAGAAATTTTCTTAAAATTAGTGCAATTGATGACAAAATCTCAGTATTACAGCTGGAGGAGCCTGCTGGTGAATCAAAGAGAGTATCTTATTATTGGTCAAAAGGGATACAAAATGAATTTAATTTTATTTTAGGTGAATACATTTAGGAAAAAATTATTGCAGATATAAAAAATAAATATTATGGAATAATTTTTGACAGCACTCCCAATGAAAGAAGAACTGACCAAATGAATGAAATATTGATATGTCCATAAAGAAGACAAAATTGTGGAAGTTCCAAAATCCTTGTTAGTTTTTTATGTCAGGAAAGACTGCAAAGGATATGTCAAAATATATTCAACAGCACCCAGAAAAAGACGGGCTGATATTGTGTTATGCATGGCTCAAGGGTATGATAACACTGTGCCAATCTCTGATATACATGGAGGAGTATTATGAAAAATTCAAGAAGTCAATCCAAAAACCATTTTCAGTCCCTGTGCAAATCATTCCTTAAATCTTTGTGGAGTTTGTGAATTCTCATATATTTATTCCCTTTGGCATCATCTGCTTTGCACTCATGAAGAGGTTATTTCAATCTCCTCATCATCTACATACAGATGAGAATTACTTAGAGAGAAATAAAAACGTTTGAAACAACTGTTTGATATCCACTGGAGTGCGCATTACATTTCTGTTAAAGTCATAAAAAGAAAATGTGGAAGCAACTGTGAGCACTTTCGAAGATATGCAAGTGTCATTCAAGGCAAATCTTGATACTAGATCTGTAGTAAGCTTGCTCCTTCACATATAACTGCATTTTATCTTTTTGAGCAACATCAACTTTTGGCACATGACAGTGGAGAAGTCAATTTAGCTGAAGAATATATATATAGTCTTCACATAAGACTTTGGATAAAGGACTCACCAAATTAAAAACCACGAATGAGATTTTTGTGATGGAAAGAACTATAATTATAGACAATGCTGTTACTTTTGGCACTAAAAAATACTATGATATGAACATTAACAATGATCAACAAGGAAGAAGGAGGGTAGATAAAACAACGTCAGGTAAACTAGCTCATGACACTGGATTAACAATTCACCAAAAAGTTTGTTGATCGGTGTTTGAATGTATAGAATGATTTCTACACGAGTTCTCACAACAATACATGATCATTAAAGATATCATCAAAATTTTCCAAACTGTTGAAACAAAATTTATGCTTGAAGCTTCCAATAATGCTCTGGACAGTCTGGTAGAAATTTACGATGAGTTAGATAAAGAACAGGTGGTGCAAGTAATAGTCTATGTGCAATGAATATAATTGTAGATGTTGTTGCTAGACAGACAGCCCAAGAAATCCTTCAATTTATAATTAAATGGGACTTCACTGAATCATTACCCTGTACATCACTTATAATCCAATACTTCTTGGCTATTTGTGTCTCAGTCACAAAATGCTAAAGAATGAATTAAGAATGGCTAGCTAAACTGTACATTTTACTAACTGAAAGTAAAGTGTCACATAAAATACATTTCAATGATTTTATTGAGAATTTCGGTAAAATAAAGACACCAAAACATGTACTATAATAACATCAATAATAAATACTACCTCGTACTATGATTACGAAGCTAACTGACATTATAATTGTAAAAGGTTTGTTTCCAAGTATATAAAATAAAAAATAATTTTCTTATTCTATTCATTATTATTCCTTTGCACTGTCTGATGGTAACTGCGCTAAATGCCGATTCATATTTTCTCACATACATCTTTAAGTATGTGCATTACAATTACTAGTATGTAGAATACATACATTATAAATATTTGATTTCTTTATCAGTCATGATATCTATATTATTCATATTTTACAAAATGTACAGCACATATATCAATTTCTAAACAGACTGGAGACCATGTTTAGTTTCATCACAACAGGTCTCTGAAAGGCTTAGGCTGTCATTGCACCATACCACCCTTGTTTGGTATTCTTGAATAAGATCTACCATACAACAATATTAATAGAAGAAAAGTGAAAGGTAGTATGAAAATGATTAGTCAAAAGGAATCAGAAATTCCTTTAGGTTATTACAGGGCCCAGCATATTCGGCTGTTCATACCTCTAGATGCTCTGTTATAGGCAGGGTCTCAGACTGGACCTCAATATGACCCAGCTCCTGAGCTAGTTGTGAGATCTCTGCTACCTCTCCATCCTCATCACTATCTGACTCATCATCATCAGTGTCAGTGTTGCTGCGGGGTGTATGGACACCCCTCCCACGTCCACTGCCACCTCCAGCACAAGGGTACAGGCTCGGTGAGGCAGGTACACGCATACTGTATAGTGCTGCTGTGCGGCCACCTACGGCCGAAACCTGCAACAACAAGAAACAAAAATAAAATGTGTAAAGTTGCAAGAGAAGTGTAGCACTTCGTATTGCTACATGTATCAACTGACATTGTGACAAAGGAAGCTGGAATATTTTTACTTCCCCTCTTGTTTTGCCATTTACCTCCTTAAAATTTCTTTTTCCACTTTCATAAAAGAGAAAGGTTAGCCCTCAGTTTTAATTTTGTGCTTAGTTTTATGTATGTTATTGATTTTCCAATCTATTTCAACTATTCCTAGTTAGCATCTTTTGTTATAGGGTGAAATCAGTAATTGTTTTGTATCTTAAATTCTATTGTTGACATACAAACAAATATAAATTCTGTACTAATTATAAACATTTGGGAGACGAAACAATAGCATTCTTAAAGGATCTATTTGCCTCTATTCGAAAACATGTTAGCAAAACCAATCCTTTATGAATTCCAAAGTAATTAACAGTTTTGTCGAGAGTATTGTTTACATAACTACATTTGTTAATTTCATGATTTAAACAAATAATTCGGTTTAATCCTTGCAGTAGAAGAAACTGTTAAAAAGAACAAATTTTTCGATGTAGTCAGTTAATTTAATGAGTTAATTTTTAATTTTAATTTCTGTAAATTAAACTTAGAACAATGTGTAGTTTCAGCACCTATTATTGTGATGGCTAGATTTTTGGTCACGAGTCAGTCAGTCCACAACCAAGTTTCAGAAAAGGAACCTGTGTTGGTTGGAATGTCAACAAAGCATCAACTTAACAGTGAAATAAGTGGTACACCAATAGGCAGTGTGTTAAAGCAATGACAGTGATCGTTTAATTCATGCTACAGACTGTGAGCTGCGCGGTTAGGCTTTTACTGCTCGTAGATGTACAACAGTAAATTTATTGTAGCAGTATGTGGATGTTCACCCGCTAACTATTAATGAGGCTTATGGAAAGTTAAACAATAGTGCACATTGGCCATATTAAATGTACCCCATTTTTCAGACAGTGTAGCAATGCAGTACGTCGACACTGGGAGGGTGAGGAGGAGGGAGAGGGGGGGGGGGAGAGAGAGAGAGAGAGAGAGAGAGAGAGAGAGAGAGAGAGAGAGAGAAAGAAAGGGGGGGGGGGGGCGGTGGCAGAACCGCTATAACGTCTTACAAATATCAGGTAGTTGAGATACACATCAGTGAAGCATGGATTTGTTTCACTTCATTGAAAACTGTTGTTTCCCATAAGGCTAGTACATCATGGGGTTTACAGTGATGGATGATATTCTACATTAGCTTTCTCTTCAGCAATTTTATCAGTTTTTTCTAATTGGCTTTCAACAATGTGCAAGAAAAAAACAGCTCATAGTAACTGCAACTTTATTAGAGAATAACTTGTATGATGCTTGTGAACTGAAACTTTAATAAATTAGGTACAGACAGACAGTATTTCTTCTTACTGAGGAATGTGAGCTTTAACGATGCAAAAAATACATTATTTTGCAATGAATATACAATCATTTATATTTAATTTCTATATCTCTTTGTATGAGAAGAATTAATACTTCCCAAACCTTTCCAGCAGTTTGTATCTTTTACTTGTCTCCTATTCAGGAACGCCAACTATATTTTGGCACAATTACACGAAAATGAAGCAGATATTCTTTAAGTGAACATATTCGAACTCTGATACTTGACTGAAAATAAGTTTGTAATCAACAGTTCACTGAAACCTAACCTTTGGGTGCCCTTTATCCTGCTATTGTTGAGTCATAAATAGTATGTTACTTCTCCTATTTTGTGGAGAACCAACCATACCTGTATGCTACTGCGATCAACCCCCCCCCCCCCCCCCCCCCCCACTCCCACCCTGGGAGGAATCCATGTACCCCTACAATCTGTGTCTAGTGCATGGTGAAACATGATATTGTTTTTTAAAGTGTGGTCAAGTGTGATATTGTTTATGCATTGTGTATCTGGTGTGAAACACGTGAATTAGTCCCATATTTACCTAGGTCAATGTGGAAAACTGTCTTAAAACCACCTCCCATGGTGAATCCGTGAGGCAGATTCAATTTGGGGCTAATGCATCTCCCTGTGTTACAGAATCAAGTACTCTGATGCACTCAGGTGTCCTGGCAGTTTCATAATGCTGTAAAATTATATCTGAGTATGTTTCATTCATTAATTTTGTGTTTGCCTATTAGTGGGAGCTGTGGTTATATCTGTCACTATTATATGAAATGGCAATTCTGATCTCCCACCTGCACAACAAGCTCTCTATCTTATCTGCCCAAACATGAAAGAGATATCATATAATGATGCCCAAAGTAGGTACTTAGAATTGCAGGTACTTGGTTCTCTTTAACGTAATTGAATTTGCTCAGCACATTCAGTTTTCATCAAGAAATCATTATCCACAAGAAAATGTAATTGCTGTATGTGAATTCTGTGCTATGTTCTGGGCAACAGCACACAATTAAGCCACTTCTGACATTAAACATCTTCACTGATTAAACAAACACACCTATTCAATAATATTTAACTTTCTAGTGTGCACTGCGTGAACAGACAAACACCTGAGCCCAAAAATTTTTGCCATTATTTCTCCATTGATTGGCGACTCCATAGAGTGCTGTGTGCACAACGACCATATATGTTAAATTAGAAGGTAGGTCAGTGTTGGCTGTAATTTTGATGGTTTATTGACAGCAAAACGTTTCATAGGTTTGGTTACTGGTGATAACTTGACACCAGTGCCTATGAGCTTTAATTTGTACATTACAGCACTGAAGATGATCATTATGTGATCGAAAATCGATTTTGCTGGCAGTAAACCATCAAAATTGTGGCTAACGCTGACCTTCCTTCTAATTATTTCTCCAGGTAATCACACCACACAAAATTATCTACTGGATGTTCATAATATGCTGTGTTTCTATAAATGAATTTTTATCTGTCTGAGTTAAAAATGATAATCAGAGTTTCATTCCACAGTTTCACTGATTTTTGGGTTTTGTTTACAGCTGTATTCTTTTAATAACACTATTTGTGACATGTTCAATGATGTGTACTGATGGCACTGCAAACTGAATTATATTAAACACTCATTTTGTCATACACACAATCTGCAAACTGAATTATATTAAACACTCATTTTGTGATACACACAATCAGTTTCAAGAGATTGTCTTTACTCACACACTATATTTTTAGATATGCTCAACTCATTAACTAAGTAATCAGTGTTTGAGGAAGCCACATAGACGAGCTGTGTTCAGTCTCAATACCGGAAGCGATTTCTGAATAGTAACCTTTGGTACAGGGCACAAACTTGGATTTTACAATAACAGGCCAGCTAATATGGATGCCCATAAAGACCCACTATCATTTCAAAAAATCATAACTTGGTAACTATTAGAGATAGAGAACTGTGGTTTGTTGTAAAATGTTTAGCACCTCTCAGTTTTTCTTTTTGTTCTATGTTGCAGATTTGTCTTGAAGTGCACAAAACGGTGACAAACCAGAAGGTTGCAAAGTGTCGTCTGGTGTGCAGAGTCCAAGTCTGCAACAATGCTACTGCAGAATTATCGAGTTCATATGGGAGGGCATCCGCAGAAACAAGGATGAGATGGTTCAAAAAAATTTGAAGAGACAGACTGTGTCAAAGAGCTGTCTGAAAGCAATGGCTCCTTGTGTCCCAAGCAAACGTATTGGCAGCGACCAGAAGTCAGTTCGTCTTGCATTGTGAAAACTGCAAGAAGCAAGATCAACTGTCCATAAAATGATACATAAGCAGTTACGCCTTTTTGCTGTAACAGTCCAAGTATTGGAGCTTAACAATCGTCCTCTGCAGTATTTGATCGTATGCCCCATAGTGGCCTCCACACATACTGACAATGACGACTTGAAAGTCCCACTTTTCGTATGAAGCAACATTCAACATTTCGGGACATGTGGATTGCCACATTAGGATATGGGCTTCAAAAAGCAGCACAACACACATCCGTTATAGCCACAAGCTTCATGTTTGGTGTGGCCTAATGCATGACAGGCCCATGTTTCTTCAAAGAGAATACCATCAACGGAAATGTTTAGCTGGACATACTGAAACAGTTCCTGCTACGACAGATCGAAGAGTTTAGTCGTCCATCACTGTCCAGCATGATGGTGCACCTCCACATTGGTGTTAGAACATGTGGGATATGCCGAATGACACACATTCTGAGAGATGGATAGCTCGTGATGATCCCAACACATGGCTCTGTGCTCTCCTGATGTCATACCATTAGATTTCGTTTTGTGGGGTTATATCAAGGATTGTGTGTACACAACAACAGTCAATGAGATCAGAGCTGTTGATGCTGCAGTGCTGACCTGTACATGGATGGAACTCAAATATTGCTGTGATGTTCTGTAAGTGATGGGTGGGGCGCATATTGGAATTTTCGCACAACTGAAGAAAAAGAAAAGAATCCAAGAGCTGCTAAATGGTTTAAAATAAACTACAACGCTGTATCTCTAATGGTTTCCAAGTTACGATTTTCTGGTATGACAGCAGGATCTTACGGCCACCCTGCAGGCTGCGGCCTTTTCAGAGAAACCTCCTAGCATTCACTTTCAAGGGACTAAGGCAAACTATGGGAAACTTAAATCTGGATGACTACAGGGGGATTACTGTTCCTCTCTTTCGAAATGGGAGTCCACTGTGTTAATGACCATTTCATCCCTCTGAGCTTTCACAGAAGTAAATTTTGATAGAAAAGAGGCTGGTGTACTATCAAATGCACTGTCCAATATTTTCCCCCAATAATGTGTAGGCAGAAGATGAAGCAGTATCAAGTCAGACTTGCCCCACACAGCCTGGGCCTAGTTATGGTATCACATTATCATCAGATGGGTGCATATCTTCCATAGTGTTGTCAGAATCTGAACTCAATGTAGGCCTTCTATGAGTTGTTATATGCTCGTGTTAAAACTACTTTTACGTCTATACCCTGCAAGCCACCTTAGTTTGCGACGGAGAGTGTTTTTGGTACCATCTCTCTTCTCCCCCTCCCTTTTCCATTTGCAAATAGCAGATGGGAAGAATGTATCATTAAACCTCTGTATTAGTTCTAATTCTGATTGTCTAATTGTGTCCATTTTGCGATGCATATGTGGGAAGAAGTAAAACGCTGCCTGGCACTTTTTCGAATGAACATTCTCGGAATTTCAACAGTCTGGCTGAATTTAATGCACAACACATCTCTTCTAGTGTCTGCCACTGGAGTTTTGCAGAGCATCTCCGTGCCGCTCTTCACTGAATATTTTCTACCTCTTCTTTTCACCCAACCTGATAAAGTATCCGAGACTGTAGCAATACAAAGAAACGGTCGAACAATTGCTTTGTAGGACATTTTTCGTGAGTGAATTACTTTTCCTTGTGATTTTTCCCACGAGTCTCAATTTCACAATTAGTTTTATGTAGTCATTTCACTTTAGATCACTCCGGATATTACTCCAGCGTATTTTCCGGTAGTTACCTTTTCCACTGCTAGGCACTGGTACTCCGTGCATTCTCTGTATCCAGCTGATCGTGCAGTGTGCTTTTAGGCAGCCTTGTGACAGAAAAACAAGGCCTCAGCACCAATGTCTTCTCTCAGCTCTCCTAGTACGGCATAATGAATGGTTTAGTCCCTTAACAGTCCTTGTAGATTACAAGATAAATGGTGGTAACACTCTGATGGGAAAAGTACTGTTTCCACGGTGTTGACTTAGGTTGAGAAGAAGGCACTGCTAAGCTGCACATTCGTGAGGCACCTTTCGTAATAAACGTCAGCGGGTAGACGGCGGCTGCCCCACGTGGGGCTCTGCGAGGGAGATGCTAATCAGCGGCGGCGCCACGCAGCCGACGACTGCCCGCTGACTCACTGCCGGGCCAACTACGCGGACGGCCGACGGGGGCGGGCTTTACCTACGTATTAGTCACTTCACAGATGTCGCGCCATCCGTGACTGCCAGGCGCCGCGCTACTTGACGGCTAATGCTCAGCAGCCGTTCCTCCTCACCAGTGTTTTCACTATCGAGTCAGGAACGTCCACAGAAATGGGAATTTCTTCACAAATTATCAGTAGGTAGATAAGTACCGTCAGAATCGAACTAGGTCGGCATTTAGAGCCTGGAAGAATTAGGGCTTCTTGTTGTGGGATACAAACGCGAGAGGATAAATAATGATCTGCCGACTCCAGTCCCGCAGCCGAAAGAAAATTTACGTCCTCGTATCTAACATCTTCAAAAATTAGAAACTGCGTTTATTATATTTTGATTCACTTCTTTTCTGGGAGAACCATTCAGCATTTATACTCTACTATGAGAAAGTATGAGATGAGTGAACTACATTATCAGTACCTCACGAGAGATCTAAAGGCGGGCTCATCTGTATCTCTATTAGGTCGGTTGATCGGATAGTGCAATATCAAGATTTATGAGGCATTTATAAGTGGCAGTGTCTACATCTACATTTATACCCGGCAAACCATTATGAAGTGCAGGGCAGAGGGTACGTTCAAAGTGCAGGGCAGAGGGTACGTTCCATTGTACCAGTTAGTTAAGATTTCTTACCGTTCCATTCACGTACGGAGTGCGGGAAGAATGATGGTTTGAATGCCTCTGTGCGTGCAGTAATTATTCTAACCTTATCCTCTCAATCCCTATGTGGGCGATACGTAGGAGGTTGTAGTATATTCCTAGCGTAATAATTTAAACTCGGTTCTTGAAACTTTATTAATAGACTTTCTCAGGATAGTTTATGTCTATCTTCAAGAGTTTTCCGGTTCAGTTCATTCAGTATCTCTGTGACACTAGACCACGGATCACACAAACCTGTGACCATTCGTGCTGCCCTTCTCTGTATACGTTCGATGCCCCCTGTAAGTCCTATTTGGTACGGGTTCTACAAACTTTAGCAATATTCTAGACCCGGTCGCACGAATGATTTATACGCAATGTTTTGTGGATTGACTGTATTTATCTGGTATTCTACCAATGAACCAAAGCCTACTACCTGCTTTACCCACAACAGAGCCTATGTGATCATTCCATTTCGTATCCTTACAAAGTGTTACACCCAGGTTTTTGTATGAGTTGGCAGATTCCAACAGTGACTCACGACCGTACTTTGATAATAAGCGTAGGTGTGGTACTGGGTCCAATGATTTTCGGAAATCAAGAAATACAACACCCACCGGACTGCGTTGATACAAAGCTTTCAGTATGTCACGTGACAAAAGTGCGAGTTTGGTTTCACATGATCAACATGTTCAAAATCCATGCTGGCTGGCACTGAGGAAGACATTCTGTTCAAGATACCTCACTGTGTTTGAGCTCAGAATATATACTAAGATTCTACAACAAATCGTTGTCAAGAATACTGGACGGTAGTTTTTGTGGATTACTTCTGCTACTCTTGCTACGGCAGCCACTGAAGGGATCACGCATTGCTCTCTTGACAGCCAAACGCGTCTCATTTAGCATCTGTCCATCTGTAGCCCTATGCTTTGTGTCCCGATGCAGGGCCGCAACTCACTGGAAATGGAGGAAAAAATGACCCATAACCATGTGTCCGGAAATGCATCGTCGCCACGGCAGATGGCACTGACAAATGGTAGTTCCTCTGACCACGTGCCGTGTGTTCCTTGTGTGTTGCAGGCTGTGTGATTGACACAGCGCACTGTAAACAGCAGAATGGTCCGGATTCACATCGGAACAAGCCAGGATGGTGTTTGTGTGCGGCCAAGCAGACGGAAACGGTCGAGAGGCAGCACAGCTATACCAAAACAAGTACACTCACAGACAGCAACCACACCACGCAACATTTAAAGCCCTTTCTGGGCGTTTGTGCGACACGGGTCCTTTGAGACAGACGAACGTACAGGGAGGCGGCGGACTGTGCCTACACGAGATTTGGAGGACCGGGTTCTACAGAATATTTAGACGAACCATAGTACAAGCTCCTGGCTATCACTCACAATTCCACGAGGCCACTTTGAACATCTGTTGTGACGTGAACACGATGCACCTCTGTACTGTGCTCCGGGACGATTTTCTGTCGTTGCACGCACACCGTGCATTTGCAGACACATTTTCATGGGGCCTTTTTTCTACCATTTCCAGTCAGGCATCCGTCGCTGCAGTTTGCCGGTTTCAATAATATTCACCCTGCGTAACATATTAGAACACTGACACACTTGACGGAGTAAATATTACTGCGAGTGACTGCAGATATCCGCTACTGTAGAGTCTTTTCAGTGTGAAAGAGTAGTACACTGAAGAGCCAAAGAAATTGGTACCTGTCTATCGTGCAGGGAGCCCGCGAGCATGCAGAAGTGCTGCAACACGATGTGGCATGGAGTCGACTAATATCTAAAGTAGTGCTGGAGATAACTGATACCATGAATCCTTCACGGCTTTCCATAAAGCCGTAACAGAAAGAGGAAGTGGAGATCTCTTCTGAACAGCACGTTGCAAGGCATTCCAGATATAGTCAATAATCACAGTGGGGAGTCTGGTGACCAGCAGAAGTGCTTAAACTCAGAAGAGTGTTTCTGGAGCCACCGAGTAGCAATTCTATACATGTAGGGTGTCGCACTGTTATGCTGGAATTGCCCAAGTCGGTAGGAATGCACAACGGACATGAACGGATGCAAGTGGTCAGACAGGATGTTTTCGTACGTGTCACCTGTCAGAGTCGTACCTAGACGTATCAGGGGTCCCATATCACTCCACCTTCACACGCCCAACACCATTACAGAGCCTCCACCAGCTTGAACAGTCTCATGCTGACATGCAGGTTCAATGGATTCATGAGGTTGTCTCCGTACCCGTACACATCCATCCTCTCGATACAATTTGAAACGAGACTCATCCGACCAGGCAACATGTTTTCAGCCATCAACAGTACAATGCCGGTGCTGAAGGGTCCAGGCGAGGCGTAAAGCTTTGTGTCGCGCAATCATCAAGGGTACATGAATGGGCCTTAAGCTCCGACAGCCCAAAAAATGGCTCTGAGCACTATGGGACTTAACATCTGAGGTCATCAGTCCCCTAGAACTTAGAACCTAAGGACATCACACACATCCATGCCCGAGGCAGGATTCGAACCTGCGATCTTAGCAGCCGCGCGGTTCGGGACTGAAGCGCCTAGCACCGCTTGGCAACCGCGGCCCGCTCCGAAAGCCCATATCGATGATGTTTCGTTGGTTCGCACGCCGACACTTGTTGATGGCACAGCATTTGAAATCTGCTGCAATTTGCTTCTGTTATGTTGAACGATTCTCTTCAGCCATCGTTGGTCCCGTTCTTGCAGGGTCTTTTTCCGGCCGCAGCGATGTCGGAGATTTTATGTTTTACCAGATTCCTGATATCCATTGTACACTTGTGAAATGGTGGTACGGGTAAATCCCCACTTCATCACTACTTCGGAGATGCTGTGTCCCATCGTTCGTGCGCAGACTATAACACCATGTTCAAACTCGCTTAAATCTTGATAACCTGCCATTGTAGCTGCAGTAACCGATCTAACAATTGCGCCAGACACGTGTTGTCTTACACAGGCGTTGTCGACCGCAGCGTCATATTCTGCCTGTTTACATATCTCTATTTGAATACGCATGCCTATACCAGTTTCTTTGGCGCTTCAGTGTACAACAAACACTGGTATCCGCGCAAAGCTCTCTGCCTTCAGAACGTGCGTGGGACACCCTGTAGCACGCCAGCAGCCGCCGCCACCGACTCTTCCAGACCCGCGTGCAGGGATGCATCGACAGCCTATGGACAAATCTTGAAGCAACTCTTCACGAGAGGATGACCTGTCGCTACCAGCCTAGCAGTAACCGTACTGTCTTGGTCTAAGGCATGTATCGTATCTGTGCCTAACGATTTCTGTTTAAATTGTTTTGTGCTTTCGAATTCTTTGGCGCCTCTGTAGGGAAGGGATACAACGATTTGACTTCAAGAGAATTTTCTCAAATACATGAGTAGTAAATCTCCTGCGAGTATGTGTTACCTTGTCCTGTCACTTATCCTACATGCTACCGTTTTGTTATTATTATTATTACGCTTAGCTTTTGGGTAGTCTGTGCGTTAGTAAACAGCTGAGAATAAAAACGAAAACGTGGACGATATAGGAACTGCGACGCTGGCGTTCCCTCTGCGACTCCGCGGTGAGGACGCGTGTTGCGACGGCTGCCTGCGCTGCTACCGCGGACCGGCAACGCAGCGCGGCGCGGCAGGTGCGGCCGAGCGCCCACTGGTCAGGCCGGAACCTGGCCGCCGCCGCCGACGCCGCGCTGGACCGTCCACAGCCGGCCGGGATCAATATCGCCGCCACCGCCGCTGCCTACCTACCTAACACAACAGTTACTGCGGGGTACTAGGCCTGGACTTGTGTGTCCCCCTCCCTGTCCTCTTACCTCTTGGCAGAGTTAGATCAGAAGCACACTTCCGTCTTGTTGACCAGTCTGGTGTGGCAGTTGAAGAAAGCAAAACGAATGCCGAAGTTTTAAATTTCACGTTTAAGAAATCGTTCACACAGGAGAGCCGTACAAACATACCGTCATTTGACCATCGGACAGACTCCTGTACGGACGACATAGTAATAAGCATACCCGGCGTAGAGAAACAACTGAAAGATTTGAAAACAAGTCAGTCACCAGGTCCGGATTGAATCCCAGTCCAGCACAAAGTCCAACCGACTGGAAAAAAGCGCAGGTGACTACAGTATATAAGAAGGGAAAATTACACACCAATATTCCGAACTTCAGTTTTTTGAAGAATCGTTGAACATATTCTCAATTCGAATATAATAAACTTTCTTGAGACTAAGAAACGTATGTCCACGAAAGAAAGCATCGCTCGTGCGAAACTCAGCTTGCCCTTTTCTCACATGATATTGAGAAATATGGATGAAGGGCAACAGGCAGATTCCAGATAGCATCTGACATGGTGCCCCATTGCAGGCTGTCAACGGGGGTACTAGCATATGGAATAAATCCACAGGTACGTCAGTGGCTCGAAGACTTCTTACATAGTAGAGCCCAGTATGTTGTCCCCGACGGCGGATGTTCAACAGAGGCAAGGGTATCGTCAGAAGTGCTCCAGGGAAATGTGTTAGGACCGCTGTTGTTTTCTATATACATAAATGATTTGGCGGACAGGGTGGACAGCCATCTGCAGTCGTTTGCTGATGATGCCATGGTGTACGGTAAGGAGTCGGAGTTGAGTCACTGTAGGAACATACAAGACGACTTAGACAAAATTTCCAGTTTGTGTGATGATGGCAGCTAGCCCTAAATGTGGGAAAAAGTAAATTAATGTTCGGAAACAGTATTACTAGTGTCCTGCTTGACTCAGCAAGTCGTTTAAATATTTGGGCGTAACGTTGCAAGGCGATATGAGGAAGGAGCATGTTAAAACCGTGGTAGCGAAGGAAAATGATCGACTTCGGTTTATGGGAGAATTTTAGAAAAGAATGATTCATTTGTAAAGGAGGCCGCATATAGGACGCTGGTGCGGCCTATTCTTGCGTTTTTGGGATCTGTACCAGGTCAGACTGAAATGAGATAACGAAGGAATTCAGGGACGGGCGGCTAGGTTTGTTAACTGTTGGTTCGAACAACACATAAGCGTTACGGAGATGCTTCGGGAACTCACATGGGAACCCCTGGTGGGAAGGCGACGTTCTTTTCTTGAAACGCAATTGAGAAAATTTGGAGAACCGCCATTTGAAGCTGTCTACTACCGTCAACATACATCGCGCATAAGGACCACGACGATAAGATACGAGAAATTTGGGCTCATGCGGTGACGTACAGACAGTCGTTTTTCCCTCGCTCTATTTCCGAGTGGAAGGGGGGGGGGGGGATGACAAGTAGTGGTACAAGGTACCCTCCGCCACGCACCGCACGGTGGCTTGCGAAGAACCGATTTAGATGCAGAATACACTGCCTATTCCAGATCTATACACGTAACAGGCCCAAGCCCAGTTGAGCCGAGCATTTATGCGAAATATTTCGGAACGTCTATAGGCACAAGAGATTCAATGATCCGAAAAAGGCATATTACTTCTGAATAACTACACTGATGGGAAAAAAATCGCAACACCAAGATAGAGTTGTGCGATATAAACGATTGTTGGTAGGCAGGCGTGTTTTTACATCTGGAAGATGAAGTCTATTCAAATTCCTGCCAGTTGCATAAGATTGACGCTAGTTGCGCCACTATGAGGAGGCAAATCATGCTTGCTTTAAATACCCGATATAACGGTTGTTGAGAGAGAGTTACCTTTCAGAGGTGACCTAAAAATAAATATAAAACCTAAATAACGGCGATTGCTATTGTTTTATTCGACCATCATTTGCGATTTCGGTGATGTCAAGTGAGAGCTAATTGGAGGGCATGGTTGAGGTCTGTTGTGTTTTCTGATGAAATCTGGTTCTGCCTCGGTGCCAGTTATTGATGACTGTTAGTTACAGGGAGCCCAGTTGATAGCCTGCGATCAACCTCCCTGCGCCCTAGAAACACGGGATCTACACCTGGAATTTTGGTCTGGGGTGCGGTTTCATATGACAGCAGGAGCACTCTCGTGGGTATCCCACGCACCCTGACTGCAAATTTGTAGGTCAAACTGGTAATTCTACCTGTTCTGCTGCCATTCATAACAGAATTCCAGGGGGTGTTTATCAATAGGATAACTCCCGCTCAGATGCCGCTGTTGTAACCCAACATGCCCTACAGAGTGTCGACATGTTGCTTTGGCCTGCTTCATCACCAGATCTGTCCCCAATCTTGCACATATGGGACATCGTAAGACGACAACTCCGGTGCCAAACACAACCAGCATTAAGCATCACCGTACTGTCCGATCAAGTTCAACAGGCATGGAACTCCACCACACAAACTGACATCCTGCAACTGTACAACACAATACATGCACGTTTGCATACTTGCATTCAACTTTCTGACGGTTACACCGGCAATTAGTGTACCAGCATTTTACACCTGGAATGCGTTCATGGGCTCTTACAGTAACCTATGGTCCTGCAATGTCATTCACTTATATATGATAGGCCGGCCGAAGTGGCCGAGCGGTTCTAGGCGCTACAGTCTGGAACTGCGCGACCGCTACGGTCGCAGGTTCGAATCCTGCCTCGGGCATGGATGTGTGTGATGTCCTTAGGTTAGTTAGGTTTAAGTAGTTCTAAGTTCTAAGGGACTGATGACCTCAGCAGTTAAGTCCCATATTGCTCAGAGCCATTTGAACCATTTTAAATATGTTACCTCGACAAATGTACTCCCGAAATTTCATTACTCTACATTAAATTTTTTTGTGCTGCATTTTTTTCTTTCAGTGCATAAACTTTCGTTGGAGTCTCACTCGTAGATCTAAAGAGAAAACAAGTAAATGTTGAAACTTTTCTAACGCTAACAGTCAGTTTCATACACAGGGCACGCACGTAGTTCCTAGCATTCGGGTTCCTTTCTTCATCGTCCTTATTCCACAGCTTTCCGCATAGCTCAGAGATAATTATGTTGGCGAAAGGCCGTTTTCGGTGTCCTGGTTCAAAATTTACACTGAGGTGACAAATGTCAGTCGGGCCTCCTTTTGCTCGGCGTAGAGCACCAACTCGACTTGGCATGGACTCAACAAATCATTGGAAGTCCCCTGCAGAAATATTGAGTCACGCTGATTCTATAACAGTCCATAATTTCGGAAGTGTTGTCAGAGCAGGATTTTGTGCACGAACTGACCTCTCGATTATGTCCCATACATGTTCAACGGGACTAATGTCGAGCAGTCAGGATGGTCAAATCATTCGCTCGAATCGTCCAGAATGTTCTTCAAGCCAATCGCGAACAATTGTGGCCCAGTTACACGCCGCATCGGCATCCATAAAAATTTCCATCGTTGTTTGGGAACATGAAGTCCATGAATGGCTCAAATGGTCTCCAAGTAGCCGAGCATAACCATTTCCAGTCAATGATTGGTTCAAGTGAGTGCCATCGGCCAGTCCGTTGCCCTTGGTGAGAGGTAATACCTGCTATGTGGTATTCTCGGCACACTCTTGACGCTGCGGATCTCGGAATATTGAATTCCCTAACGATTTCTGAGATGGAATGTTCCATGAGTCCACCTCCATTCCGCCTTCAAAGTCTGTTAACTCCCGCCGCGTGGCCATCATCACGTTGGAAATCTTTTTGCATGAATCACATGAGTACAAATTGCAGCTCCGATAATGCACTGCTCTTTTATATCTTTTGTACGCGATGCTACTGCTGTCTGTGTACGTGCATGTCGCTATCCCAGAGTTTTGTCACCTAAGTGCATTTTGGTTTGTGACATCTTTTTATTACTGACAAAAAAAATTACCGTTACACCCTATATCGTGAATTGTTCTGAACGTATCTGCGCTTCGAGAGTAATAACTGACAATTATCTTCTGAATAACGTAATTCCACAAAAAAAAAAGATCGAGTCATGGACGATATATGCTACATTCGCCCAATGGAAAAGGGGACAGTACTTAAAATTGACTTGTGGTTGTATCTATCTGGAGCCGCAGGAAACGGGCAAAGGCGTTAAAAATCTTTACTTTCGCTAAACTAGAACTATCCTTTTATATACAGACTCCATTACCTAATAGTGGTCATCCGTCTGATGTGTGAAGCGTGTTGGCACTGTGTGGCGATAAATGTGTATAGAGGAACCTTTACTTCTAGTAAGAGTCGCCAGTGCTTCTTGCATCCCAACGTTCTTCCTGAAACAACTCTACTTAGCCGTCACAAACCATGCTAGAGGCATATCACCTCTGGGTACGATATGCCAATGTATTGTTTTATGAGCCGTTAAACTGTTTGCAAAACTGGTTATTTCGAGGCAACACGCGAAAGCAAAAACGGCTTTCGCCTACAATGGAGCAGGTACACTTTTCCGAAATCTACAGTCGTACAACCCCGTGTACCAGTCGTGAATATGTAATACTCCCCAAATGCGTTCCTAATTCACCTCCCTGCCCCGCAACCAGTAAGCCAAATGAGTAGGACAGGCAACTAGGTAATACTTTGTTGAGCGCATGTTAAACAAGAAATCTGTCTGCTCTTGCATCAGTATATACGCAGGAACACGCAATTATGAACTGCCCAGAACAACACTTAAATGCTGGTACGTTACAGCTTACGATCAACACACTTCGTCAGAAGCAGTCTGTTCTTGTTTCGCGATAATCAGACGGTATTGCATGCAATTTATTGCGCTTAGCTGTTGTGTAGGACAGAGTAAAACTGTGGAAGATAACATCGGAAAGCGCTTTTCTTTATGACCGCCCGACTCGGCCTGTCAGCCTCGTCTGATTAATGGATCGTACTTCCGCATGGCGGTCTCCGGATCGTGCCTCTATATCTGCTGCACGTTTCTGAACCTCCCCCTTTGGCCCGAGTCTGTAAATCACCTTTGCCGTCCATTGTAATGCAAGGAATACAAATGAGCGTGCTGATTTTTCTACCGCAGATGTATGCGCATTGATTCCCGGGAAGAGGCGGCAGCAGCGGACGAACTCGTTAAATTCTGGCCAGGACGGCCATGCTGCAGCACTATCGCTATGCAACGTCTTAACAGCTTGTATTGACGCCTTTCGCTCCATCTCGAACGCAACAGGCTTTCTGCAGAGTAAGTCAGCCTTACTGTTTGGTCGATGGATTCTATTTATACCCTGGCACACATTTGGCAAGAGCGCAGTGCACGTATGGATGTCTATGGAAAGTAAAAGCACGAATATCAGTGCCGTTTATACTTTATCTTTTACTGTCCGGCTGAACATAAAAACACTACAGAAAAGACGAGTTCGAACATTTGCAGACTCCTGTCTGAAATAGAGAACACTAAGTTGTTCTATCTTAGTATGTTTTATTCGCAACAAGTTTACGGTGTCTTCAAGCTGTTGAGGTAAGCACCCCAACAAAAAAAAGTGGCTTTAATCAGTATGGGACTTAACGTCTGAGGTCATCAGTCCCCTAGACTTAGAACTACTTAAACCTAACTAACCTAAGGAGATCACACACATCCATGCCCGAGGCAGGAATCGAACCTGCGACCGCAGCAGCAGCGCGGTTCCGGACTGAAGCGCCTAGAACCGCTCGGCCACAATGGCCAGTAGCACCCCAGCATGATATTTGATATTACGTCCTTTCTTTCGTATGACTCAAAATCTATCGTTCATAAGAAAGACAGAAAAAGTGTTCAGACTCCCGTCGACGTGTAGGTTATTACGCCTCCCGCCGACGTCTAGGTTGCTATTGACAGAATACAAGCTTGGACATAAGAAAACTGGAGTGACACTGATTCAGAAACCGTTCCGGCATTTTGGCTCAAGTTATTTGGGGAGGGGACGGAGGGGGGGGGGGGGGCGCGCGAAGATGCATAATTTAAAACCAGGATCGCTAGGCGTGAACACCACGCCTCCCGATTTAAGGTAGAATGTCTTAAGACTACTGCATCACCAAGTATAATTGCTGCCTAGTTGTTGGTTTCCGTTTTAATTCTTTAATATCCGCTCTCAGTTATTAATTTGTAAGTTTGGTACTCTGACGTCACTCAGACTGAATCGACGTATACATGGCGAGGAAGCTAAGACAAGCAAAGGCAAGTATGCTCAGAATGAATAATACACTATGTGATCAGAAGCATCCGGACACCCCCAAAAACATACATTTTTCACATTAGGTGCATTGTGCTGCCACCTATTGCCAGATACTCCATATCAGCGACATCAGTAGTCATTAGACATCGTCAGAGAGCAGAATGGGGCGTTCCGCGGGACGCACGGACGTCGAACATGATCAGGTGATTGGGTGTCACTTGCGTCATACGTCTGTACGCGCGACTTCCACACTCCTAAACATTCCTAGGTCCGCTGTTTCCTATGTGATAGTGAATTGGAGACGTGATAGGACACGTACAGCACAAAAACGTAGAGGCCGACCTCATCTGTTGACTGACAGAGACCGCCGACAGTTGAAGAAGGTCGTAATGTGTGATAGGCAGACATCTATCCACACCATCACACAGGAATTCCAAACCGCATCTGGATCCACTGCAAGTACTTTGACAGTTAGGCAGGAGGTGAGAAAACCTTGGATTTCATGGTCGAGCGGCTGCTCATAAGCCACACATAAACTGCATCTGGATCCACTGCAAGTACTTTGACAGTTAGGCAGGAGGTGAGAAAACCTTGGATTTCATGATCGAGCGGCTGCTCATAAGCCACACATCACGCCGATAAATGCCAAACGACGCCTCCCTTGGTGTAAGGAGCGTAAACATCGGACGATTGAACAGTGGAAAAACGTTGTGTGGAGTGACAAATCACGGTACACGAGGTGGCGATCCGATGGTAGGGTGTGGCAATGGCGAATGCCCGGTGAACGCATCTGCCAGCGTGTGTAGTGCCAACAGTAAAATTCGGAGGCGGTGATGTTATGGTGTGGTCGTGTTTTTCATGGAGGGGGGGCTTGCAGTCCTTGTTGTTTTTCGTGGCACTATCACAGCACAGACCTACATTGATGTTTTAAGCACCTTCTTGCTTCCCACTGTTGAAGAGCAATCCGGGGATGGCGATTGTATCTTTCAACGCGATCGAGCACCTGTTCATAATGCACGGCCTGTGACGGAGTGGTTACACCACAATAATGGACTGGCCTGCACAGATTACTGACCTGAATCCTATAGAACACCTTTAGAGTGTTTTGGAACGCCGACTTCGTGCCACGCCTCACCGATCGACATCGGTACTTCTCCTCAGTGCAGCACTCCGTGAAGAATGGGCTGCCGGCCCAAGAAACCTTCCAGCACCTGATTGAACGTATGCCTGCGAGAGTTGAAGCTCTCATCAAGGCTAAGGGTGGGCCAACACCATACTGAATTCCAGCATTACCGATGGACGGCGCCACGAACTTTTAAGTAATTTTCAGTCAGGGGTCAAATGTCTGGATACTTTTGATTACATAGTGTACATCACGAAGCGGGTATGTTAACTTGTAGAGGACAATGTGGCGAATTTTCTGACATACACAAGTAATTTCTAACATTTATAGCTTCCGAATTATGACACCGTCCTCGGTTATTTAATACATACTTTTTTCTGTGACAATGAAGAGAGTGCTTCGAAATGGACTTCACTGAGATAACTTGTGCGGAACATGATCTGACAATAAGAAGACAACAGCGCCCCAAACCACCGTCCCTCCGTCAGAAAAAGTGACCCCACAGACGTCTGCACTGCTGCAACAAATGTAAGCAAACAAGTAAATCAGCACAGAGAAACTGCACGCCGAATTTCATCCAACACAGGCACGTGTTACAGAGGGGCACAAGAGAGCAATGGACTAGGACTGACTGTGCAAACCTGCCAGCAACGCCTCGCAACACCTCCAGACTTTTATATTCAACCGTTAGGCACCACCGTACACACAGCATTTACCTTCCCTTGGCAGCCGTCTCTGAACAAGCGCAAATTCAGGAGTGGCTAAAACACGAGTATGCTAGTAGAGCATTCTCCCTCATTCAAATGTAGGGTCTTAGATAATCACGTCAACAGTCAGGTTGTATGCATATTGTTTCTATCGTCTCACCTACCCTTATTTGTGGCTATGAAGCTTTGATCATTGACAGGAAATAGGCAGATCGTTTCCAGAAATAACAAGCCACAGGCACTTTTGGGGTGCAACATGAAAAAATGTCTAAACAAATACTAACAATCTGGAGTAATGGGATCAAACCCATCATCACACGTTGATGACTTGCGCACGAGATATTAAACACTTTAAGCACTACTTTAACGAAAAAGGCAGGGGTGTGACGAACTCAAAAGGTACGAACGAAGCACAAAGAGACTCTCAATTTACCGGTCATAAACTACTCGTGCTAAAAATGTGGGAATTTGTAACATTTCCGAGGCTGTGGGGCATGTGTTTCCATAACGATAAATTATCTCGCCTAGAGAGTAGTTTTACGTACATTCTGCTTGTCAGATCACAGACGTATGGAAGTAAAATTCTCGTCAATTGATGAGCGACACGTTGTCCGTGGATTCTTGCGTCGCGTTTGATCAATTTTCAGAGACGATATCGAGGAACACTGTTGAGTGGATTTCCCATAAGCTGATTACTATTGGTTTTCGGGAGCACTTTGGAGTCTGCTTGGCTTGGAAATGTTTTAGAACGCTGGAATGTAAATAGTGTTACTGAAAGGTTTTTAACGAGTGGGCGCCAATTAGATGAGTGCAGTTGGTCACGGTCCTGATTTTCACGCGCTGGAGTTCCTATTTATTTCAGGAGCGTCATTATCTTTGGCGGCTGGAATCACACCGTCGATTGGCTTCACTGGCATTTTTATTTTTCAGTGCTTATGTCAGCATTACAACTGAGCAAGGTGGAGCAGTAGTAAAGATACTGGACTGGTTTTCGGGAGGGCGGCGGTTAATATCCCCGTTCGGCCGACTAGGTTCTTCGCGATTCCCCTAAACAGCTTAAGGCAAAGGATGGTTCCATTGAAAAGGCACCTCGGATTTTCTCCTCCCCCACATCCCCTCTACTTCACGCTTCATCTCTAATGACCTCGTCGATGACGTGGCTTTAAATACCAGCCTACTTTTTTTCCTTTCCCAATAGTTTTCTTTTCACAGTTTCGAGGTTGTTACAGGGATCAGCTCAGAATTTATGCAGGCTGTCACTGGTCTATAATTTCAGTTCCAGCGGTCGCTGTGACGTCCTCCAAGTGCAATCATACAGCTACAATTCTCAATCAGTTGTGCTCAGGCTGTGACTAATAACTAAAACTTTTACTCTGCTATGGAGTATGTGCTCTGTTACGAGACTTCATGGCAGATTGAAACAGTGTGCCAGATCGGGACTCGATCCCTTGTTTTGCGGATCATAGTAAGGCTGGCGATCCGTATGACAACAGTATCACACTGACAGAGAACTGGAAGACAGAAATCGAAAAAAGCCCCCCTACAGTAGAAGATATTTCCTCAGGAGTAGACATCAGAAACGTCGAAGTCTGATCACGGCCCTTTAAGAAACATCTCTTTTGCCAATCGCGTAGCGAAATTAAACGAGTTAAGTGCGTTTCGCTTCGCTCTCAGCACTTGGACGACAACAGCGGACATTATATCGAATTTACGGGCAATGAGCGACACGTGGTCGGTGCATTCTTGCGTCGCGTTTGATCAATTTGCAGAGACGATGTTGGGGAACACTGTTGAGTGGATTTCCCACAAGCTGATTACTATTGGCTTTCGGGAGGACAATGTGGCTCCAGTATTTGTATCTACAGTCACCAGAAGACCTACGGCCAACAAGTTCCTCGGAACACGCCCCATTTTGTAACAGAGGCGATGATCACGTCCTGTCACTGCAAGAGCCTGCTGGGGTGCAGCCTATGCTCATCGACGGGCAGGACAAATACTGGGCACTTGAGCCCGTTGCCTTCTCCGGCCGGGTGTGCGGGTGCCGTCGGGTCCACACGAGCTGACGCCAGTTAGCACAAGAACTTGTTTACTTGCACCTCCGCTGCGGGGAAAAAGCGCTGGGAGCGCCGAGACGCGGTGCGGACGGAAGCGAAGACGGGCAGACTAGGGGGCCACGCACGAGCGAGCAGCAAGTACAAGAGGGCGGGGGGGGGGGGGGGGGGGAGTGAGGAGGGAGGGAGAACAGCAGATGTGCGTCCTGCCAAACGGAGCCCGCGCCGCCCTGCGCAACAAGCTGCCTCACAAATTAAAACAGCCTGCACGTCGTCCCGTCTACAGTTCTGCAAAGCTAAGTATTCCTGACTGGCTAACCAAGCTATGTGAAACTGAGACGCTATCAACTTACGGCAGACGCAAGTTGTAAAACTTCGCATAAACGTCAAACAACTAATTCGCGACGATGTACTACGATATAAAATGCCAAATGGCTAACTACTGACGGATTTGGGAGAGCCAGTCCTGACAAAACTCTACCATCTGGTGAGCAAGATGTATGAGACAGGCAAAATACCCTCACAGACTTCAAGAAGAATATAATAATTCCAATCCCAAATAAAGCAGGTGTTGACAGATGTGAAAATTACCGAACTATCAGTTTCATAAGCCACAGCTGCAAAATACTAACGCGAATTCTTTACAGACGAATGGAAAAACTAGTAGAAGCCAACCTTGGGGAAGATCAGTTTGGATTCCGTAGAAATGTTGGAACACGCGAGGCAATACTGACCTTACGACTTATCTTAGAAGAAAGATTAAGGAAAAGCAAACCTACGTTTCTAGCATTTGTAGACTTAGAGAAAGCGTTTGACAATGTTGACTGGAATACTCTCTTTCAAATTCTAAAGGTGGCAGGGGTAAAATACAGGGAGCGCAAGGCTATTTACAATTTGTACAGAAATCAGATGGCAGTTATAAGAGTCGAGGGACATGAAAGGGAAGCAGTGGTTGGGAAGGGAGTGAGACAGGGTTGTAGCCTCTCCCCGATGTTATTCAATCTGTATATTGAGCAAGCAGTAAAGGAAACAAAAGAAAAATTCGGAGTAGGTATTAAAGTCCATGGAGAAGAAATAAAAACGTTAAGGTCCGCCGATGACATTGTAATTCTGTCACAGACAGCAAAGGACTTGGAAGAGCAGTTGAATGGAATGGACAGTGTCTTGAAAGAAGGATATAAGATGAACATCAACAAAAGCAAAACGAGGATAATGGAATGTAGTCGAATTAAGTCGGGTGATGCTGAGGGAATTAGATTAGGAAATGAGACACTTAAAGTAGTAAAGGAGTTTTGCTATTTTGGGGGCAAAATAACTGATGATGGTCGAAGTAGAGAGGATATAAAATGTAGACTGGCATTGGCAAGAAAAGCGTTTCTGAAGAAGAGAAATTTGTTAACATCGAGTATAGATATAAGTGTCAGGAAGTCGTTTCTGAAAGTATTTGTATGGAGTGTAGCGATGTATGGAAGTAAAACATGGACGATGAATAGTTTGGACAAGAAGAGAATAGAAGCTTTCGAAATGTGGTGCTATAGAAGAATGCTGAAGATTAGATGGGTAGATCACGTAACTAATGAGGAGGTATTGAATATAATTGGGGAGAAGAGGAGTTTGTGGCACAACTTGACAAGAAGAAGGGACCGGTTGGTAGGACATGTTCTGAGGCATCAAGGGATCACAAATTTAGCATTGGAGGGCAGTGTGGAGGGTAAAAATCGTAGAGGGAGACCAAGAGATGAATACACTAAGCAGATTCAGAAGGACGTAGGTTGCAGTAAGTACTGGGAGATGAAGAAGCTTGCACAGGATAGAGTAGCATGGAGAGCTGCATCAAACCAGTCTCAGGACTGAAGACCACAACAACAACAACAACAACAACAACAACAACAACAACAAATGGCTAAACGGGAATGGTTACAGTGTAACTGCAAAGCTGTAGAAGAAGAAACTACTAGGGGAAAGATAGATGCCACCTATACGAAAATTAGACCTTTGGAGGAAAGAAAAGCAGCCGAATGAATATCAAAAGCTCAGATGGTAAGCCAATACTGAGCAAATAACGAAAAGACGAAACGTGGGGGGAGAGAGGGAGGGAGGGAGGGAGGGAGAGAGAGAGAGAGAGAGAGAGAGAGAGAGAGAGAGAGAGAGAGAGAGAGAGAGAGAGAGAGAGAGAGAGTGGGGGCGGGGGGGGGGGGGGGGGGGAATCTATACAAGAGAAATGAACCTGTAAGCAATACTTGGAATGTGAAGATAAAGTAGATGCTGCAAATTTATTTTAATATTAGTATATTATTTTTACACGATGCATGTCTACATATTTGCAGCACTCTGCCATTAGAGGGCTCCGAATTGTAGCATGTTAACATGGCAAGTAACGTAACCATGTCGGTGTGTGAGAAACAGCGTGCTGTAATCAAGTTTCGAATTCAACCCTTTCCTTCAGCATGACAATGCCAGACCACACACGAGCACTGCGACATCTGCAACAATCCGACGCCTTAGGTTGTTCACAGTGGTCCAGACGACGCCCTGTCCGATTCTCATGTTTCCAAATCTTACAGAACACCTTCGAGGACTTCACTTTGATAGTGATGAAGCGGTGCAAGCAGAGGTGACGCTGTAGCACCGACAACAAAGGCAAAGATGATATCAACAGACTGGTCTCACGCTGGGAGAAATGTGTTAGTCGCCAGGGTAACTATGTTGAGAAATAATTATTTAGACATGCAGAATAAATATGTACAGTGTTAATAACGTTTGTTTTATTAAAGAAACTTTAGAGTCCTCACATAAAAAAATTCGAAGGTATTACTTTTCTGCACACGCCCGTATTATGCTCTCGGCTAGTGCTTAATCATTAAAATAAATTTACAGCAATCTTCGACGAAAATTGCAGCAGTAAATAATACGCTACACAACCTGCTATTAGCCGATAAACGCAAGTTACCATGACAAAAAGAGTGCACAAACTGACGCACTTGACTTATTAGTAGTCTCGTTCCATTAATGTTGTACATAACTTTCTACTTTGTGCAATTGTATAAATTGCTTTAAAATGCTGTTCCTAGCTGCATGGGTTAATATGCGAAATTTCATTATCTACCTCAATATCCAATTAAATACAGATTTTCTAAATGGAGTAATGTAATGTTCAAGGGCCAATCGGTAGCTGATGAAATGGGAATCGGTGTAGGTTTGCAACAACATAAATGAAACAATTTGAGATTTATTTTTGTGCTCAAAAAGAGATTTTTAAGTTATTGAGTTCCCGTCGCAAATACACCTGCATTAGCGTGTTAGTGAGACGAATCCTTGTGAACTGCACTAAGCTTTTGGTTTTATTCAAACCTCGCCACCGATGACACACTCCTGCGTACTTTAAATAGGGAAAAGTCCACGAGTGGGAAGCGACCGCAGCGCCATCGTTCTCACTCGTCATAACTGCGGAAACGTTGGGCACGAAGACGGGTCAAGCATGGCACCGACGTAACAGCGGCTCCTTGTTTTCTAATGCGTGCAATCCTCAACAAAGGACTCGTACTCGCTCCGTTTCTGATATATAACCAGAAGTGTTAATATCCCTGAAAGAGTGAGCCATGACAGAACCATTCCATTTGATAGGAAAGACATGTAGGATAACGAAAACACCCTCAAACTTAAAGAAGAATCTAATAATTCCAGTTCCAAAGAAGGCAAGTGCTGGGAGGTGTGAATACTATCGAGTCACCAGTCATAGTTGTTAAGTATTGATAGGAATTGTTTATATAAGGGAGAAATTGGAAAGAGAATTGAAACTCTGGAAGAACAAACAAAAACTTTATGAATTTTACTGATGACACTGACGTTCTGTCAGACAAACATCTCGTAAGAGCAGCTGAACGGAAAAGCTAGTTCAAATGGCTCTGAGCACTATGGGACTTAACATCTGAGGTCATCAGTCCCCTAGAACTTAGAACTACTTAAACCTAACTAACCTAAGGACATCACACACATCCATGCCCGAGTCAGGATTCGAACCTGCGACCGTAGCGGTCTCGCGGCTCCAGACTGAAGTGCCTAGAACCGTTCCGCAACCTCGGCCGACTGGAAAAGCTAGTATCCTGAAAAAGAGACTGTAAGATGAACATCGACAAAAATAAAACGTTATGGAATGTAACCGAATTAAATCAAGCGATGCTCTGGGAATTAAATTAGGAAATGAGACACTAAAAGTAATTGACCGGTTTTGCTATTTGGGCAGAAAAGTAAATGATGATGGCCGAAGTAGAGAGGACACAAAATGCAGACTTCAATATAAATGTAAGCGTTAGTAAGTCTTTTCTGAAAGTGTTTCTCTGGCGTGTAGCGTTGTATGGAAGTGAAAGATGGACGACAAGCAACTCAGACATGAAGAGAATAGAAACATTTGAAATGTGGTGTTATTGACGAACCCAGAAGATTAGATGGGCAGAACGAATAAGTAATGAGGAGGTAGTGGATCGATTTGGAGAGAAACGAAATTTATGGCACAAGGTGAGGCATCAAGGAATCGTCAGTTTGCTAACGAAGGGAAGACGGGGGAAAAGCTGCTGAGGGAGACCGACACATGAATACAGTAAGCATGTTCAAATACGTCCTGGTTGTAGTAGCTATTCACAGATACAGCAAGTACAAGTGTTAAAATTTATATTTTAAGCTGGTTTACATAAGACAGGTAACAATGTACTGCACTTCATAAGGTATATCAGGTATAGATGTATTACCCGATAGTGACATACGAAAATCCGGATTTTCTGCTTATCGTGAGCGGTCGCCATAACCACTTCGGATATTCGTGCAGCTCTCCGGGCCGAGACAAACTTCCACATGTCACACTCTCAACGTCCTTATATCACAGCCCACTATTTTCATCACCTAATGCTCGCAACATCACTTCGATTCCCACTGCAGGGAGAATGAGACTACGAGGAATCAAGACCAATGTTGCTAGCGTCGTATGCCCACCTATGCTTGTAATACTCACTTGCACGTCTGAAAGAACAGATACTGTTGACGATCCACTGTTGTATGAAATACTTCGAAATGTATTCGCTGACTGCGAATTCCTTGACATCAGTTATATTAGACACGGTATGTATAATCATAAGTGATATGCACGAATAACCGAGGTGGTGAAGGCGACCGCTCGAATTAAGGGGGAAATCCGGGTTCGAGTCCCCAGTCCAGCACAAATTTTCATCTCTCACTGTTGGGTAGTACATCTACAGTACACCTAACTTAAATTTCGAAGTATTTAATACAGCTGTAGATTATCAACCCTGTCTGTTTCTCCAAATGTGCAAGCAAACTTTATAACACGGCAAACGTATTATTTTGCGTGTTTCTCGAAAATCTAGGTCATGCACTTAATAGAAGATATCTGTCCGTTGATCTACTTCATGTTGCATAGAATAATGAATGAATACTATTTCATTCCACTTTTGAAAACGCACTCGGTACACAGAACAACCACACACATTACACCACCAGAATGCTTGTGCACAGAGACGGGAAGTTACTAGAACAAACAGAAGTTGTTACGAGAGAATCTACAACACTTACACTTTACATATTAAAGTTTCAAAAGGCGGTATGAAACGAGCAGAGCTAATGAATTACTTCGTTATATAACTATACACATTGTTTGATAAACCCGACAGACGTAAATACGTAGAGCTATAATTAAACGTACATATATTCAGTACGTTTTTATGTGTCCAAATACTTAAGTTGTCAAATGGGAATGAAGAGTTATCAGTTTTCTTCCGGCATATCCCTTATAAGCCGTCGGCTGATTAACAAATGACAGTGATGAGAGAGGCTTTTTTTTTTTTTTTTTTTTTTTTTTTTTTTGGAATCTGGTTGTTCATATAAACCCCAGGTAGGATGCTAAACTTTGCACGAGAGGAGTAACAACACCAAAATGAATGAATGGATGGAATTCTAGCTCTGCAAGGCAGACTTGCAAAACAATATATTTTCAAGTTACAAAAACGGAGCATGCAAATATGGACCGAGAAAAAACACAGCTGCGATAAGGCTCTGAGAGACTTGCGTACAATGCGACGATCTGCCTCATTACTAAAGGTCCGTGCTGTGGCCTTGTCTGATACTTCTGGGCATCGAATGACACGCTTGCCCGATGCGACGAACAACATACACAGTAATACTAGAGACATGAAAACGCTTTTCGAAAGATGGAGACAGGAGAAAGAATATTTCGTGCAGTAGTCAAGAACAGGATGTAAGCGCTTTAGTCCGTATGCGAAATGATACTGCGGGCATGTCACGATTGCCGGGACGCGGAACTATAGCTCCCTCCAACCAACAGGTCGTTAGCGAGGTTAGCGCGGTACAAAAATAATGTCCTCCGAACGGGCTGCCAAACGGCGACACTTAATCCGCGCCTTGGCCCCACGCGCGATGCTGGCCAGGCGTGACGTCGCTGGCTGCTGACGTCAATCCCTGCAGCCGCCTCGGCGTCGCCTTGGCTAACACCACCCGCCTAAAGCTGCCACGACAGCCAAGTGGATCTGCCTTTGGCCGGCAAGAAGCATACGCCTGCAAAATGAGCAGCCCATTTGTGAAGGTTGACCGACGTGACAGTGGTGCATTTCCTTATTGTTACCGTGTGTCGTAATACAATGACCACTCAAAATAACAAGGCGCGAAGGAGACAGACTGAAACCATTAACTTCAGTGCAGCACTACTTTATAATTTATTTATTCCGTTGCCAATTTGCGACGAGTACACGATCGCAGCACAATGCGGCAGTGTCGCTCCCATGCCCAACGACTTATACATTATGAGTAAAAAGGACTTTACAACTTTGAAATGATGTAGAAATCTATTGACATAACTTACAGAACCGGTAGATGCGCCATTTTGAAGCAAACAACCTCAAATTTCACACAGAAGTGTCAAATGTCATTTTGGTTCGATGTGACTACCATTCGTGACGCGGCAAACATCCTACTGGTAATCGATTTCTTCTCACACTCGTTGCAGCAAAACGAGTGTAACTTGTTCAACGGCAGCGTAGAACCAATTTTTCAGAGCGGATAAATGGTTTGGTAGGGAAGGTACGTACACACGGCCTTTAATGAAACCCGAGAGAAAGAAATCCAGCGATTTCAAGTTGGGGAGAGAGGCGGCCAAGGGACTGGCCCTTCACGGCCAATCCATCGACCTGGGAAGCGATTATCGCGGAATCCTCGAACTTCCGTGAGGAAATTAGGTGCTGCACCGTCTTGCTGGTAGTAAATCATCCCATCTCGGCCATCTCTATCGATCTGTGGAATTAAAAACTTTTCTTGCAAATCCAGATACACAGTACCACAGATAGTTTCCTCCGTGAAGAAGAAAGGACAGCACACTTTCAATTTGCTCCTTAGCAAAACAACATTAACTCTGGCACTGTTACGAACGCGTTGCAGGGTTGCATGTGAATTTTCGCTGCCCTATATTCTGAAACACTGGTGCTGCTAATGGCGGAATGGAGTACTGATACTCTACATGAATCATACATGGGGTGGTTTGTACAAAATGATACATCTGCCGATTTTGTATCTCAATAAATTTTCATATCATTCCAAAGTTGTAAAGTCCTTTTTCACTCACCCTGTACTGTGCTAGACATAGCTAATAACACGAATACGCAAAGGATTCATAATTACTAGCAATATCAGCATTTTTCAAGTCACTCGAACAACATATCATAAAAGCAGTCAATGGAGAAAAGTACTCCACAACCGAAATGTCAAAGCGGGGACGATTGGTCGACGAATACTCAGAAAAGTAGCCGCAATGAATTATCACCTCGTAGAAAGATTTAAGGTGGTAACATCACAATATTCTAGCCATGCGGAAGCCATTTACCGGTTGAACTATAAGCAAGTATAATACGTCGACAAATGTGATGGATTACAATACCCTCTCTTTCGACCAAATCTTCAGTACCGCACACATGCCATTACCACACAGGGCTAGCAAAAGAAATGGAGCATGTTGAAATATGATCTCCGCGTTTTGTCACAGACTTGTCTCAGTCACGTCACCATATGTTCCACGAACTCCAGTGCCAAACGACAATACCGATGTGAATCGCTGAGGCACTCACTATAAATTTTCAATACAAATCAACAAAGATAATAATGGCTCTAATGTGTCGCGAAATGATCACGGTCGTAAAAGTGCGATATACTCGAGTTAATACTGAAGTGTACCGTCAATGGAACGGGAAGGGGGCAGACGACTTGTCGTACTACGTACTGTGGAGCAGTTTGGAAGGTGAGACGAAGCAAGCTGAATATCCATCTAGTCTCATCTTCTACGCTTTTCGGCCTCCCAAGATTTTACAATATGATAGTGTACCTAGTACCTAGTGAGTGCATAGTAATTTCAGATTCATAAATATAGTCCCATTCATTGCTCATTACATACTACTTGTTAATATAATTGCAGTGATCTAATTCGTTAGATCAGAAACTTAGTCAATTATGAAATATTGTTAATTGAAAAAGTAATACAGTACGACCTTACCTGTTCGGTGAGCAGTGGGAAACACATTTCGGTACATTAACGCCTGTCATTTGAAACTACGTACCTCCAACTTTTCCGTAAGGTATCTAAAATTGTCTGAAACTAATTAGCTACCGCATTAATTAACATTAAAGCTTTAGACCACTGCTAACATAAGTTACAAATTACGTAAAATTTACTGCTGAATTCTGAACTTTGGCATTATAATTTTGATGATATATTTTTTATGTTCAATTTGACGTGCAACATTTGTTAACTAACTCACTAATTAGACGGTTCAATATTCTGACAAGTCATAAAATATTTTATTTAAGAAGGCTGACGTCTGTTATGAGTAGTTTAAAACATATTATTCATAGACAAAACTATATATATATACCTCGCACACCTGACGTCAGACGGTCTGCGGATGAGAGTAAAGGGAGCAACACCTATGTCTCTTGTCGTGAGCAATGTGCCGTAATCCGATAACTAACATTCTGGAAATATTCTCATATAATGCGTACAGTTCGTTTTCTTCACTTGTGGATTTAATTCATTCATGACTTCTGCGACCGTAATTACTAATTAATACCGAGTGAGAACAACTTGGAGGAACAGGCATTATTGACTCCGATGAACAATGACTGTTTACCAGAGCACTGTTGACGGACTTACTGATTATTTTTGTGCACTATCTTAATTGTTTCGAGTTCCTAAAATGTGTATGAGAACACAGTGATACGATGAACCGATACGTTAAATTTTTGTCACATGTGAATCGTTTTGAACTACTGGACTGCGTTGTATGACAATTTAACAATCTATGAACTCGTGTACTAGGTAACACTGCTTTTCCTTAATGCGATCTATATGTGAGACCCGAAACTGGCCACATCAGTGAATACTTTACACCAAGAGTGAAGATGAAGTGTTTTAAATCTACCTCTGTGGTCGACCGAAATATTGCTGTAGAATGTTAATACAACCATCATCTTTCAGCCAGTTTTGGAGCTAGCGCAGTTACCGAGAAGAAGAGAAGAGGCTTATGCAGAAAGGGCGTTTGCTCCAAAGGCACGAGGGAAAATTGAACAAATATTCAGATTAGGCCGCACAAAATTAAAATGTGGTAAGGGAAAACTGACGAAGAAAAAATTGACAGCTAGACATGTCAGCCACGGATGCTATAAAGGGTAACATAAAGATTGCAAGACATTTACAGAAAGGGATGCGCCGAAGCCGAGGCGATGACGTGAGCGGAAGGACTTTGACGAAATGACGGTAACGCGGCCGAAACGGCGACCATCGTGTAGGAGGTGGTGTAGGAGGAGCGGCCGCTTACCTGCAGCTGGCAGCAGGCAGCAGCTCGCGTACTCGCCGGCTTCGCCGCGGAGGTGTAGGCCTACTAGCCGTCGTGGTCCCAGCCAGCGCCGGCGCCCGCGCTCGCCGGCTGTTAATTAATTTTTCCGCGCGGCTCGGAGCGGCGCCGTGTGGTGCGAGTTGTCCGAGCCGGCCGGCGGTTGGCCCGGCCTGCTGACGCCTCGTGACGCGTGTATAATGCACTGCGTGCCGCGCCGCGCGCCACGCACAACGCACTCCGCTTTCTCCCCCTTTTTTTCGACGCACATTTACGGAACGCAGGGGCTGGCGTTCCGGGAAGGCGACAGCAGCGCGACGCCGCGGGCCGGTCGGAGTCGGCGACTTCTCCCGTGCACCGCCCCCGCAAATTGCGGGTCCCGCTGGGATGTACGGTTTGTTTACAAAGTCGCGGCTCGCTCGGGCTTCCCGGACGTTGAGACTTGCGCAGATAACCGACTTTATCTCAACAATAACCGTACCCGAAACATCCGCGACGCACTGGTCCTTATCGGTTAACACGGTTTAAACGATAAGCACGAGCCAACACAGGATTCGAATGTCGGCAGCACCGGCCGTTGTAAGAGGCGCGCTTTGAACGAGGTGTGGGACAGCTGTCAGGTACGAGCACAACGGCGATAAGGTGCCAAGCAAAACTTTCAAAGTATCTACAATGATATTTGTTCCAGTTAAGGGCTTCTTCAGATTAAATTGCGCAAGAGACTGTCTTTTCAGCAATCTTCCGCATAGAAATTTTCGAAGAAACCGTGTTTATCCCATTACAATCTTGCTGGGAGGAACAACTGGATACTTTCAATCGACGACTGCACAATGCCGGATTCGAGATCTCAGACGTGTCACTATTATGTACTTTAATAAAACGAATCCCGATACCTGTAATGTATTATTGGGTTTTCCAGCCGAGTTGATACTTTCCCCTTAACTATAGTTCGGTTTACGACCAATTTTAATATTAAAACAATAAACAAACATGAGCGAACAGGATGGGGCCGCTCTACACAGTGCCGTTAGGTGTTTTGCCCGTAGTTCTATTTTGTTTCAGTATCTGCTTTTGTCAGTTTTTTGCATACTGTACACTTCACCAGCTGGAGAATGATTTCGCATGCATCACCTTAATTATTAACGGCGCTCCCATGTGCTACCAGATCTTGACTGGCAACTGATCATTTTACCATTCCCACGGGAAACCGAGAAACTAGCACAGACTTCACTTGAGTAGCTTCAATGAGACCACGATAATAAATGGTGAATGGCTTGTTATGACTACTGTGCCGACCCCCCCTCCCGTCTCTTTCTGTTGGACTATTCCACTGAGATGCCAGGTTAATCTAAAATCTGCTACCAGTGAGGGTAAAATTTTGCCCCACGATGACTTTAATTTAACGTACGACCATATCATAAAATTTCCATCACTGCAGCCGCCCTTGACTGTCCGAAAAAAAAAGGCATCTCCTCAATGTTTGGAGATTTAACCATCAAAAGGACTTGTGGGGCTCTTTTCGATACTAGTGAAACTGTTCACCTCTGCCATTTCCAGTGTTGGTCATTCTATTGTTGCTCGTTTCACGTACCTTTTCCGCAGCTGGTAACCAACCTGCAGATAAAGTAGAAGCAATGGCAAGTCGTCAGCTTTGCTGCCATTATTGAGCCCACGACACCGAATTTTTCTGGACTTTGGGAGGAAAATGGTAGTAGAAGAAGAGGGTAGTGATCCAAACGAATTTGAAGATGAAAATGACCCTTCTTACAATAATGAACGTGACACTGCTCCACATGCCAATGAGAAATATGCCAACCAGTATTATATCTCTGCAGTCGTCCTGTTTATCAAATCTGCCGCGATGTATATACAGTGTGAGAGAACTTGCGTGAATACTGAACATTTGCGAAAAATTGTATGTTAATTCATATGTGAAGTTCATTACATGCTGCCAATTTTTCACGTCCTGTATGTCCTTACAGCAATCTATTACGGTTTCGCGTTATTTCTAATACAATGAAGTAGTTTGAGTTCTTATGTTTCATATACTTCACTGTTATTCAGGAATACGTGAACTTACTTTCCCTTTGTGATTTATTTTGAATTATTTTGTGTTAAACTCATATTTTGCATTATAATGCAGGATACGCAAATACAAAAGTTATGGTAGACAATGACTACCTCATAGCTCCATTTCGTATATTTTAAAGAAGAAGAAAAAACGGTCTCTTAAAAAATAATATCAAGTGATACAGGTTAAGTTGCTAAAAGTATAACTATAGAGTAGACGCCTAGTTATTTACAAATTAGAGAAATCCATGCGCTTTCAAATCTTTTTTTCATAATGGAGTTACTGGTTACTGGAATTGCAAGGTTTTCCCCACACGGATGAAGTTATTGCCCATCATCGAAATATTTTTAATGAAAGCAAAATATATTATTTTTCTTTGCTGTAACAAAGCAGTATCCTTTTGGACCCCGCTACGTTATTTATGATACAAAGAAGTCACAACTCCGTTTGAGGGTTAAGCAAGGATACACGAGACGTAGGCAGACTACTATGTAAAGAGAGGCTGAGGAACAAAATGAAGCAGTTATAAGACGGAACGAAACAGCAGGCTGGATTTTGACGGGCGGTAGGCGCACTGTGTAACTGAGCTCAGCAGCGTAAAAGAAGCAGTAAGCAGGCAGGCCGTCCACAGTCGTCTTTTTGGAGAGCGCTGGCTGGCGGCGGCGACTAGGGCGCGGGCCCTGCGCCCCTGGCGGAAGGAGCACATCCGCCGCGGGCCGCGGCTGCCCGGCGAAGGCCGTCACGCGCCGCTGGCCGCCCTGCGAGGAGAGGCGGCGGGCGCGAGCGCATTCTTGTGGCCAACTGCCCGCTAACTGGAACACACGCCGCGCCCGCCCACTCTTCACGACGCGTTTCCTCCCAACTAGCCGCACAATTAGCATAAGTGACATGCAGTTCGGCGTCCGATCGCCTACATGTGTTCTCCACGAGCCAGCGTTCGGCGTGCAGTGGCGGCTCTATAACGTACGATAATATTTCCGTTCTTTTCTTCCCATTTCGAAAACTTATTCTAAGACTGCTGAGTACAGTTCTGGTGATAGGGACCGTCCTTACGTGCCTCCTCTTTCGTTTCTGAATTTCCCATTATCTTCAAGAAGCACTGACACAAAAATTCTCCATTATACACAGGTAGGACTACGAATTAACAAAACTAACCCTTAACCGGTGTTGCCCAGTCTCTAGGACTCCATGGAAGCACGAAGTTATTGTAACTTCCGTATTTGTGGATACCCTGTTCAGTACCATCCTATGGTGGATAGATACGTCGCGTGCTCAGGCGACTGCAGTCTGTTGTCAAGACATATATTGTAAACAACGAATTTGTAACCCCCGGGACTCCGCGACGCATTTAATATAATATTTTCAGTTTAGTGAATATGTCTGCGAATCCAAAAAAAGTTAACGTAACAAATCCTAACTTTGAGGAATGGATACTAAAATGGACTGAGGAATGCGTCGCTGACTGTTCAGTTGAAATGGCGGTACTGAGAGCAGCATTAACACCGAAAATGCTATTCCAAGCGATTACGAAACAGCAAGCGGACTTTCTCGCGACGAATCTGGTGGAGAAGAGATGCACGTTACTGGAAGTGAAGACGAAGATTGTTCGGTGCATCTCAAATCTACAGTACTCCTAAATATTATCTCTTTTTATAGTTTAGATCTTACTAAATGTGTATTAGAAAAAAATGTTTATAACTAAGTTTTTCTTCGAAAATGGATATAACAGAAAGACTATTTTTGTAATATCTTTAATGTCAGATTTTTCCGATTTAGTTTCTTTCTAAATTGGTTGTAAATATGAAAGTTTGTTTCTTATACGTCTTTTTGATTACGTATGCGTCCCAAAACAACTACAAAAAATTATTAGCAGACAATACACTTTTTTTGTTTCAGAGTCCCTAGGACACCGCAACATATTTAGTGTTAAAATTTCCGAACCACGGCGGTTAAGGATTAAGTCACGGAAGGGGGCAGTTGAGGACGTTGCTGAATGGGCACTAAACGAAATAAACAGAACTGTAAAATTGTTCAAGAGTACTTTTTCTAACCTAAACTGTTTTCCAACCGAATTTTCTGAGGCTTATGAAACAGGTAGTTAATAAACAATAGGTATGTATTACCCATTTCTAATAACATCAGCAAGGTGTGGATTTCAATGCAAAAACCATTTAAAAGCTGAGCATTGCTCAGCGAATAATGAAGAGATACACGACTGGAATTACTAGAAGATCCTGGTAACCAAACAAATGATTCAGTCAACGGACTGCTGCGGAAGACACAATTGCGATTACAGTGGGAACAATAATTTACATGATATTTACACTTGGCGAATGGGTGGTCAGTGGGCCAAAGAAGTGTTTTACAGGATCCAATGGAAGGTGGTGGATGTCTTTGCAAATCATGCAGCAACAACAGAGACACGATACGTATCACTGGTGACCGTTATGCACGGAAAAGACGAAAAGAGGCAGCGGATGCCAAATGGCTCATGATGGCAAATGTAGGCTGAATCAATGCCGTATTTCTTAAGGGCTACTAGTTCAGATGTTACTATCATCGAGTTCAAACTTTTCCAAAAGTCTATGAATCCCAGGTAACGATGTGATTTGTGCTCACTACACCCGAAAGAATAGAAATGCCGATCAGTATCTTCTGTACTTCAGATTCACGACAACACCTGTAAGCAACTTCGCCCGCTCCAGTTACGGAAATCACATTCAAAATACTAGCATTTGAAAATCATTCACTAAGGCGCATCCGGTAGGCAAACACGTTAGAAATACGTTTACAGTGACGACACATTTTTACTTTTCTCCATCTGAGTGTACAATGCGATTATTACGTGTCACCAAAAGCTCTATATGAACACGCCTCAGGGAGCGGCTGAAAGCATTCACTCTCGACTACTTTTTCTGTGATGTGAGTTGAGGCAACGGATCCATCCCTGTGGTGTAGTGGCACAGCGCAACTGTGAGCGCTTAAATGCTAGTATCTGGGTTCGGGTCCCTTTCGAGTACGTATTTTTAACTTTTCACAAACTTGCACGTCAGAAATTATGACTATTGTTTATGCTGAAGCTAAATAAACATAATTTCCTTTTGTTCCTACATTTGGCCCAGCGAATTCAGTCGACAAGTAAATGATTACCCAACGACAGACAGAAGCAGAGTCGCACTGGATCCTTCCATCCTGAGGACTCTCATCGTGGCATGTGCTTTAGGAGGCACCACAAGCCATTTACGACAATGTTAGATTCGGAATATGTGACCAAAATCAAACTACAAGTACTTTACATCTTAAACGGCAGCTACATATTATCATTTGCCAATATGGCTGGAATTAGATTGATTTTCTCTTCTGAAAATGCATGGAAAGATAATAAAATACACTTTATGACTGAAAGTGCCCGGACGCCTTTTAGTAGATATTGATATGGGATATGCCCACCTTTCGCCTTGACCTCTGCTGGTGATACTTTCAGCTGGGGATACTTTCAATGAAGTGTTTGAATGTCTGCGGAGGAATGGTAGCCCATTCTTCCTCAAGATCCGAAACGACAGAAGGTAGCGATTTTGCATGCTGGGGTCTGGAGCAAAGTCGATCTTCTAATTCACTCCAAATGTGTTCTGTTGGGTTCATGTCGTGTCTCTCGGCAGCCCAGTCCATTCCAGTAATGCTACTGTACACAAAGCATTGCCTTAGACGCTGATTTATCACAGGATGCACTGTCATGCTGATACAAACAATCATCGTGTCCGAACTCTTCATCTACTGTACGCAGTACACAATGCTGTAATATGTGCTCACATACACCCGCAATTAGCCTTTTCTCTCGCGAAATATGGGAACCACACCTTAACCACGGAAAACATCTCCATATTGTAACACCACCTCCTCCATACGTCACTGCTGACGCCACAGTTGGTGGCAGGTAGCGTTCTCCAGGCATCGGGCAAACCCAAAACCTTCCATAGGACTACCACAGGTTATAGCGTGATTCATCACCCCAAATCACTCTTTTCCAGTCATTCACTGTCATTTAGCGTCCCTCTTTACACCACCTAAAGTGCCATCTAACACTAACTACAGAAATGTGTGGCATATAAGGAGCTGCTCGACCACTGTACTCCAATTTTTTAACACTCTACGCACTGTCATTGTGACGATGAACTGCTGGCAGCACTTTCGAACTCACCAGTGATTTCTTCCGCGGATCTTAAGTGATTTCTTACAACAATCCTCCGCAATGCTCTCGGTCCTGTCCCTTAGTACACGAGATCGGCCTGGTCTTGTTTAGGCTGTGGTTGGTTGTTAAAACTTCACAATCACACCATCAATAGTTAACTCAGGCAGCTTTAGAAGGGGTGAAATGTCCCCGATGGGTTTGTTACTCGGGTTTATATCCAGTGACTAGTCTACATTCGAAGTCACTGAGCTATTCGACAAGATACTGCAATCGCTCGGATTGAGTATTAAAAAGAATACTTGCCTAATATCTTATGAATGCAGTCAGAACAACCACCCGACAATTGTTTCGCTTACTGTCAAACACAGCCCTATTAACCTCCCTTGAAAACATTGAAAGTTCTTGAGGAACATTACTTAAAATATCCGGGTCTAATACAGTTACACTGATCTTTAGCAGTTTTTGTAAATAGTGGATGGTAAGGTACTGCAGAATGTTCACAAGTCTGCACCCAGCGTGGAAAGCATGGAGGAGAAATATGGGTAGAGCGTGTTTTTATACTTAGCTATGCTGTTGTGACGATGTACACTAATTCGTAATACCTTCTTTATAGGCGTGCGCCATCGGCCCTTCATCTGAAACGTGAACCGACGACCGCTTATCTATTTTTTGTGTTTTAAGTGCTAGACGTAGCTCGAATGCCGAACCATAAGCTGACGCTTCTGGTAATCTTTGTAGCGTGAGTCTGAGTTACGTAGATGATCTGCCAAATCAAGTTATAAAGATGCTCAAGGCATAAGGAAATTGTAGGCAAGGTCTGAAAACGCATTAGAAGAACAGGTATCTTTATTTTTAGATGTCTTCTAGCAAATAACAAACTCCCAGCTCTGCGACAGAGCCAAAACAAAAGGTTTTGTGACACTGAAAATGGACGTTCCAGAACGTGTGACACAGAGAACCACCAATATTTAAATTCATACAGCCGTTTTACTGCAAACGGCCAATATTCGTCTCTAATTAAGCAGTTTAGTGTCAGATCGATTCTCAAGAGTTGCTGAACAAAGAAGAAGTGAAGGGAATGGCTACATGGAGAATGGGAGGCGCATCTTCAATCGTATTCTAGCTGCGTATAATGCGTTTGGATTGGAACAGTGACACTACGCTCAACTCAAGAAAATTATAGTTGAGAAGGATGCCCAGGCAGTGAATTCAATTAAACTCCACGTGGAAATACCTTTGCGAAGGTGTCGGATTCGATAAGCTACGTAGCAGAAGTGGCTTGGTAGTTAAAAACACCCAACTCAGCCAAATAGCAACCAAAAATTGTACAGATGCATTTCTGCATAATTCATAATTCACAAATGTGTTGCACTCTTCAGTCCGAAGACTGGGGTGACGCTGCTCTCCATGCATGTCTACTTCGTGCAGGTCTCTCCATCTCTACATAAATACTACAACCAACATCCATATGACATGCTTACTGTATTCAAGACTTCTTTTAGTCAACTTGATCCACAAATTTCTTTTCTCCTCCCAACTGGTTTCAGCACCTCTTAATTACCTGAGGATTTCCTCGGCGCGATTGATTAATGGTGTGCTTCTGCGTGTTCTGCCAAATTGTTGTTTCCACTTTATGCACAATATTTCGACGACCGACCTAGCCGTCTTCTTCAGGTTCTACAAGTTTTTGTTGTTATGTACACCTGCTGAGGCTGGAGTCCAGCAGAACACTCTGAAGCACGCCATTAATTTATTGATTAGTTATACAATACATACATCTAACTTCAGCAATCTTCTGTAGCACCACATTTGAAAAGCTTCTATTCTCTCCCTGTCTGAACCGACTATCGTTCACTTTTGACTTCTGTACAAGGGAACCTGTAAAAGAATAGTTTCAGAAATGACTTCCTATATTAGATAAAATATTTCGTTTTGTTAATGTTACCAGAATGGATTTTATATTGTTTCTACTGCGCTCATCGTCAGTTATCAGCTGCCCTAACACGAAAAAACCCTTGACTAATTGAAGTGTTCGATACCGCTTCGCCAACTCATAAGCATTGGACCACCTTTCAACCTAACCTTATCCTATGGCGACGCAACATATCAGAATGTCGCCACATCTAAAACTTCGTATTCACTTTCGTTCGTCAGTTCATAACCATACTGCTACCTCCTACCACTACGTAGACCTAGGGCTACAGTACGGATTTGGACTGTCACTGCAAGTTATATTTCTTAAACCAACACAAACGCGAAAGAAGTGTTGTTGGTGTTCTGTTGTCTTTCTATTTGCGCGCTTATGATGTCATACGCCACATCGTCATTACGTTGCAGGACGAAACCAACATCCACTATCGGTATGTTCAGTTGACAATAGTACTCTATTGCTTTTGGTGTCTCGTTTCCTAATTTATTACCTCAATATCGTTTAATGTAATTGAACTACAGGAAACTACCTTTGCTTTACTTCTGACGATGTCCATCTAACAACACACTATATATACACTATGATCCACTGGTCTTCCCAGTCCTTTGCCTCATAATCAAAATTTAAATGTTTTTATTTCTTCTCCTTGAACTTAAATTGCATTTCCCAATTCCGCTATGCTTTCTTTTTTTTTCTTGCTTAATGAACGGATCGAATAATATCGCGGATAAACTGTAACCCTGTGTCACTCTCTTCTCAAGTACGTGTGGCCCTTTCACGTCCTTCAGCTCTTATGAGAATCCTGTTTCTGTACAAACTGCAGATCACGTTATGATCCTTGTATTTTACCCCTGCTATATTCAGAATTTCAAACAGTGTATATACACTGACGGAAAAAATCGCAAAACAAAAAATAATTAATGTAGAGTAATGAAATTTCGGGAATACATTTGCCTAGGTAATACATTTAAATGATTTCAAGATCACAGGTTAATGTGATCGCAAAAAAGCTACTGCAAATGTGAAACGCAGATTCATTAATAAGCGGTGTAACCGCCAGAATGTTGACTCCAAGAATGCAAATGTACATGCACTGTGTTGCACACAGGTGCCGGATATCAGTTTGTTGTGCGGCGTTCGATGACGTTCCATATGTGCTCGATTGGAGGCAGTTCTGATGATCGAGCAGGCCAAGGCAACACTGTACAGCATGTAGCATTACAACAGCGATATGTGCGCGAACGTTATCCACCTGGAAAACACCCCTTGGAATGGCAACACTGCAGGTCCAGTCACTAAAGTGACGTGCAAATTTCAGTCACGGTGCGTGGGATGACCACGAGAATGCTCCTGCTGTCATATGAAATCGCACCCCGGACCATAACTCCTCGTGTAGGTCCAGTGTGTCGCGCAGGCAGTCTGGTTGCAGATCCTCAAGTGGCCGCCTCCTTACAAAAACACGGTCATCACTTGCACCGAGGTTGAACGAACTTTCGTCAGAAAAAACACAACAGACCTCCACTCTGCCCTTCAAAGACCTCTCGCTTGACAACTGTGAAGTCCCAAATGGTGGTGGTTTAGGGCGATTGGAATGCAGGCTTCGGCGTCTGCCTCGGAGTTGTCCTTGATGTAATCGATTTGTGACAGTTCTCTGTCTCTCTGTGGTGCCAACTACTGCTCAAATTGCTGCTGCAGATGCTGGCACTATGGTCTTCCCTCTCGTTAGTGTCATGTAGCCACTCGGAGCCCGGTCTTGTTGCGATTGCACATTCTCGTGACACCGGTACGAGCAATCATTACAGTGACTATATTCCTGCCAAATCTTTCTGCAGTATTGCAGAAGTAACAATCATCTTCTTGTAACCCTAATACACAACCGAATCCAAACTCAATGAGGTATCGACAATGGCATCTTTGTGGCCTTAATGGCATTCTTGACTAACATCAATTCACTACATCCAACACCTGGGGTAATTAACGTTCACGACCGTTGCAGCACGTTTTTGAAGCAAACCTGATTGGCATCCTCATAATGGCACTACTAGCGCCACTATTATGCGACTGTCACGAAATCTGAATAGGAACACGCCCATCAACTTTCGGTTATGTTGCACAACTCCTCCTTGGTGTTGCGAATTTTTTTTTCCATCAGCTTACTTCTTCATGTAGAGAAAGCTTACTCTCTACAAGCAGTGAGTACACTACTGATGTAGATTTTAAGCAAGTCCATCGTGACACGTAGAGTTCTTTAATCTCTCTTTATACCCTTGCTTACGGTTACTTGGCGTGATCAAGGTGGCGCAAGCCACACATTCCCTCGTAAGGTACGGAAGCGCTGTTAGAAGAACGCCGTCTTAAAATAGAAGCAGCGAAACGGCGGCCGGGGAATCAATACAAGGAGAGCGGACGCAGCGCACACGGACGGAACTCGCGACTTGTTTGCCCGCATCACGAGCAGGCGGGGTGGAGGGGACAGCTGAGATGCTATTCGTACAAGCGGCGGTAAAAACACCCTGGATGGATTCCATCCTTCAAGGGAAATTCAATCGGACCCTCGTGCCGGCAACACCGAGCTTCCCTCGTCTCGATAAACTTCCCTCCCGTCCTGAGCCAGCCGCGGAAGTTGGCTGGCGCCAGTGCTGCGTAGTTTAACGTTGTTTGCCGTCGCATCAGCAACCGGGAGGGGGAGCGCCCAGTCGACACTCTTCTTGCCGCTCTACTCCCTGGCGATGGCGCTGTAAGATGCCACCTTATGAATCGCATCGAATTTCAATCTAGAGCCGGTTTTCCCAAACTGTGTTCCGCGGGAAGTGAATAAGTGCTCCCGAAAAACTATTAATAACATGGTCTTTTCTTCTACATTATGATGGTACCAACTTAAAAAAAAATATAATTTCTGTTTTATTAGTTCTGATTGAAAATTGAAGTAATACTGAATAAAACAAGATTTAATCATTTTTTAAAAATGTATTGACCAAGTAAACAAGGTATTCTATCAAAATCCGAAGATACTCAGTGTTGCGTGAGAGGCGAAGTTTGGGAAACCCTGGTCTAGAGGCTGCAAACAGATAGCAGTGTCCCGCGTAATCGGCACAGTATTACGAGCTACTCCTACATTCTTCATTTGGTTTTCACAGTTTGGAACGACATTTGATGCTTGATCCCAGTACGGCTTTGAGATCACATGAACAGCCGCTAAATTTTACTGGAATGTGTTTCGAGAAATAAACTGAAGGTTTAGAATTATAACAGGAAATTATCCCCAGGCCACTGTCATCTCCTCCACCTTGACTGTCCCAAATTTACTTCCTATTATGGTGATTCAAGTTCACAATCTTCACAGAGCCAAGTAATGAAAAATAACACCCCGTTTTATTTGCGAAAAAATCGCACCGAATTTAATCAGTACACGAAAAGCTAACCATATAAAGATAGGGTCGGGATTTGTAACATAAAAAGCGCATTGTCGGTTGTTACTTCTTATTGGTGATAATACTTCGTGTTTGGCGCATTAAAAGGGTTCAGGCTACTTCAAGAATACGAGTTTTTTAAATGATCCTACATACTTGGCTGTGCCCCACGGCATAGGATTCGCTGGTGGCATAGATTGTTTACATTTGCAGTACTGTGTTGGGAGTAAGTGTATGCCACGCGTTACCTGCGCGTCATTTGCCATGCTGTAACTTCTTATATCACAATCTATTGTGCCTAACTAACCTAAGGACATCACACACATCCATGCCCGAGGCAGGATTCGAACCTGCGATCGTAGCGGCCGCGCGGCTCCAGACTGTAGCGCCTAGAACCGCTCCCCCACTCCGGCCGGTTCCATGATCTCGATGTACTGATTGCTCAAAGACCACATCAGTTCAGTATATCTCCACAAGTTTTCGTTGTGGTCAGGGCAAACAATGTCGCAATTGTCAAGTAATTTCGTGCTACTAAATTATGATACCAACTGGGAGAAATAGGCGAAAACCTTGTCTCCTTCCAATAGGAGCAACCTTCGGGTTGCGGACAGAATTACTTTGCTTTCACTATTATATCTTCTCATACGTTCAGCCATTCTAGTTAACTCGGATTCCCGAGGACTCTATTTTCAGCTAAAACGGCTAGCCATCAACATATAAGGAGTACTCAAATTAAAATGAGACGGATGGAGAAAAAGGGGAAGCAAACTAGTTATTAATTCGAAAGCAATCATCATAGCTGTTAAGAGATTTATCCCACTCTATGAATGTGCCTTTACGGAAAAATGTATATGCTTGCCTACAGAACTATGACTGTATCCAGGCGCGCTCCTCTTCGTCAGAAGCAAATCAAAGGACACGAATGTCTTTCTTAAGGGCTCCTAAAATATGAAAACTACATGAGGACTGTATGGAGGATGTGTAAGGGCTTCCCAGCAAAACGTCTGCAACACAGTCGATACAACAGTCATGCCAGCTCCGGGAAATATTACGCAATTTGATTCGCAAATTGCATATCTAAATTGATTGAAGCTGTACCATTTATTGGTGACACAAAAATTTATGTCGGAACGGGACTCGAACCCGGTTTCGGGTTGGTTGGTTGTGGGAGGAGACCAGACAGCCAAGCCATCGGTCTCATCGGATTAGGGAGGGACGGGGAAGGAAGTCGGCCGTACCCTTTCAAAGGAACCATCCCAGCATTTGCCCTGAGTGATTTAGGGAAATCACGGAAAACCCGGTTTCCGAGCACACTTCCAAGACCAACCCAAACGCCCATATGTCACGTCTGTCCACATCTCTTAAGGCTCACACACACGCTCACACACACACACACACACACACACACACACACACACACACACTGCGTGATTGCCGCCAGAGAGGGACATTCGATATGATCGCCGTTTTACACGGCACGTAATACTTATTATGTAATAGTACAATGTCTCTGTTGACAATGTCCGAAGGAACAATGTTTTATGTGAATTGTCAACCCAGGCATTGTGCAGTTATGTAATAGACTCCAGGGAAGTCATGATGGCCTTACTTTTTGACTCCAAGGGCCCGCAGTTCATCGACTTTTTGGAACATAGCGCTCCAATTAACGCACAGCGCTTCGCGGACACTGCAAGTCCGAACACCCAGGAATGTTGACGGACGCCATCACTCTGTTGCAGGATAATGCCCGCCCACATATTGCCGAAGCTGTTTCGACAACACCGCAGAAGTTTTACTGGGAAGCTCTTAGACTTCCTTCATACAGTCCCGATCTCTCGTCAGCTATTTCCACAGTTATGTTGCCCTCAAGTAAGACATTCGTGGCCGTCAACTTGCTTCGGACGAAGCCTGTGTACAATCATGGTTCCGTAAGCAAACGTAAACATTTTTCCATGAAGGCACTGACCGTCTTGTCTCGCTGTAGGATAAATGTTCTAATAGGTATGGTGATTACATTCGAAACGATATACAGTTCACTTACTTTTATCCATTTGTCTTGTTTTCATTTAACCGACGCTTATACAGGGTGGCGCACGAAAAACCGGACCCGAGTACACACTGCTCGCCAGTTACGCTCTAAGTTTTGCCGGCCACGAGCACATACAACAACAAATAGATAAACATGTTATAATAAGATAATAAAGAAACGGCAAATAACCTAACGCAAAGGTCTACATTTACTGATAAGCTCTTTTGTTCTGCATTACATTACGTTACATTAGGTGCTGAAACGCCGTAGCACTCGGGGTAGATTTTTCGTGAGCCATTCTGTATTTATTCTCAAGCCTTTAAGAAAAGTGCAGAAGTTTTCTAAACGCTTTCTCTATGTACAGACTGGAATAATCGGCGATTGCCCCCTGTATTGATCTGGAACCAATAACAGTTGCCTCAGGTTTGTGACTTACATCCACGAACACATCGAAGGATTTACAGACAGTTACAGCACGCTCCCAATTAAGCGGGTGCGGATTAGCCAGGATGCGGTTTATTTGCGTGAAAAATTAAGAAATGAATTATATCGTTATAATTAGAAATAATATCTTCGTTAATATTAATTTCTGGTCATGAAACGTGTCGGCGACTGACTGGCCTATCAACCGAAACTTGAGCAGCTAAGTGACACGGGTATAGTAAACGACGTGTTTTCCGTAGCGGAAGAGTGCGAGGGCGAGGCGATCGAGGAATCGGTTACCACGCATACTGCGGCACTGAAACTCCTCGATCTGTTACCAGAGAACGCAAGATAAAGCTCGAGAGACTATCCCGATGGTGATCGGACGATTAATTCCCAAAAGTCAAATGAAAGCAAGTGATATGAAATACCGCGTGATGTAAGTGTAATTTTTTTTTTTAAATAAGTTGTCATGTTTTCCGGCTGTCCGCGCAGCGTCGGTTCCGCGCCCTGGCCGCTCAACTGCTGTCCGCCCGACAGATAAGGGGCGGGCAGTCACGACGAGCCATTGGACGGCCACCGCCGCCGCCACCGCCTGCCGGCCGGCCCCTGACCTACGAAACAGCTGGCTCGAGCCCCAGGCGGCGCCGCGCCCGCCTCTAGGTCAGTAAAGCGCGCGCGAATCAATACTGCGCTACGTCATCCAGCCTCCCGCAACAGGGTCGGCTCGTCTGCGTTCCAGGCTGTTCCACAACTGCTTCGTCTCGTCCCGCCGTCGCATATTTAGTTACAAGTACTCATTTAAGTGAAGATATATCGGTTACAGTATCGCCGATGCCTGTCTGTTGAGAAGCCAGACTTCGGTAACACGACTTAAGGAAAATGTCACTCCTCTCAAACACAGCTTCTTTTATTAAGAGGCAATGACTTGCAAGAGGCGGTTGTAGGTGAACAGATAGCGTCCTTCGGAAAGAGCTTTTCACTAATAACAAAACACGACCATCCGGTGTATCGTGTGAGTTAACGAACATTGCGCTCTCATTTAAATATATGGCTGAAAGAGTCAGCCTTCAGGAATTGTGAAACGAACCCTGTCGTCCAGGACCAGGTGTCCAAAGGGCGCAGATTCACCACGAGGTGGGGAAACTCACAGATGTCTATTGTCTATTGCGGCCTAAGCGCTGTAGTGTGCGAGTGAGCCAGACGAGAACCTACGTCATAGGGAAACCCAGTAGAAGCGATTTGTGGCCAAGGAGACGTATCAGTGTTAAATGTGGCGGACCTAAGATCGGCCACAAAGGGAAACATTCATGAACACTATTTAATTCTGTAGTAATGCAGGGAATGAAGCCACAGGAATTTTAATCCACCATCCTCCATAAATTTTCATGGTGATCCCAATAAAACTTGAATGTTGATCATATCTATAGTAGTTTAGGATTTACTGTTAAAGTGAAATTAACAAGTTTTGTTACAAAGACCTGAATGCTAAAGTCTGAAAGCTTTGGTCGATCTTAACGATCGATATTTCATATAGAAGAGTATCATTAAAATGACAAGCATTGTAATTATCAACTCTGTGACTTTATTTGTTTAAAATATGTAGTAAATTTAAATTATCAGTATTTTCAGTTAAGCATCAGATCATCATTTCCTCGACACAACACACATTGAACGATGACGGCATGATACCTTATTGAATCATTACGTAATTGAATATTTGTTGCCGGCCGGGGTGGCCGAGCGGTTCTAGGTGCTTCAGTCTGGTACCGCGCGACCGCTACGGTCGCAGGTTCGAATCCTGCCTCGGGCATGGATGTGTGTGATGTCCTTAGGTTAGTTAGGTTTAAGTAGTTCTAAGTCTAGGGGACAGATGACCTCAGATGTTGAGTCCCATAGTGCTCAGAGCCATTTTTTAGAATATTTGTTGTAAAGTTTAGTGCATAATAGTTACTTTTGTTCTTTATTTATTTATCAGAAAGCACATTGGTACAAGGCTACTGGCAGTGCAATTCAAAGTTAAGAAGGAACTTGTATTGATTTTATGTGAAAACATTTAACGTTTACTATGTAATGGAAATTATTTTTACTTTATTTAGAACGTGAAAGTGGTCAAGTTTTGATTATTTAAATATGTTAAAATGTAAAGTAATGTAGAATAAGCTGCAGCTAATCAGATGGAAGGCTTTAGGAAAGGGAACTGCCCTAGTCAGTTGAGCTAGGATATTCGGTGCGCGGGAAACGCGGCCGGGGACGGGCACAGGGAGTGCTGGTACACACGCGAAAGCGGGCAGTTAGACTGGAGACACCAAAGGGACAGAGGATTGAGGCGCGAAAATGGAAAGTCGGTCTTAGGCAGCTAGGAAGTGAAACGACTTAGAAAATTTCGCGTTGTGTGGTATCGCGGGACTTACTCTGAGCGGTGAGCAGCCGCGCGTCTGGAGTGAACTCTTTTCGTGTGGAGTATCGGACTTGTGTTTCGCGATGAGATTGTGAACGATCGAACTGTGTCAAACGGATATGCGCTCAAGTGTAACAGTAACTCTAAATACGACCATTTTCGCTATTAGTTTGCTTTCTGAGTAAACATTATTGTAGCCAAGTCGCAACTGTGTGGCCTACATCATTTATGGGTCGTTAATTTAGTTCCCAATATTATTATTACTGTTATTATATGTTATATTAACTTTGTATTTCGCAAACTTGCCATCAGCCAGGCAATTTAACCAAAAAGTAACAAGTATCTAATTTAGGGCGTTTAATGCGACACGTGCGGTTCAGCCCCTAGACGAGTATGAGCCAAGACATTTCGACAAAGAGGAACAGCATGTGAGCCCAATCATCTTAGAGATGTTAGCTCGCAATCGGCCTAGATACGAGACTGCCTCGACGAATTTTTGACTATCAAGAGTTCAGTATGGGATGCGGAGGAGGAGGAGGAGGAGGAGGAGGAGATTAGTGTTTAACGTCCCGTCGACAACGAGGTCATTAGAGACGGAGCGCGCAACCTCGGGTGAGGGAAGGATGGGGAAGGAAATCGGCCGTGCCCTTTCAAAGGAACCATCCCGGCATTTGCCTGAAGCGATTTAGGGAAATCACGGAAAACCTAAATCAGGATGGCCGGAGACGGGATTGAACCGTCGTCCTCCCGAATGCGAGTCCATTGTGCTAACCACTGCGCCACCTCGCTCGGTCAGTATGGGATGCCAAATGTTCAACAAAAATGAAAGTAACATCGGTGTATGGCTCATGTAGCGTACCGAGCGAAGTGGACTCGGATTCGGCAGGACGACGGATCGAATCAACGCCCGAAAATCCACATTTAGGTTTCTCGTGATTTTCCTACACTGCTCCAGGCAAATACTGGAATAGTTTCTTTGAAAGGGCCCGGCCATTTCCCTCCCCATTCCTGAAACATTCCGAGCTTGTCCTCCGTCTCTAGTGATCTCGATGATGAAGGGACGTTCAAACCTTAATCTTCCTTCTTTTCGTGGAAGCACAGCTGGCCCTTTAATATAGTCAACAAAAATGAACGGTTTATCAGACAAAAACGGCAGCACTACTACTCTGCTCACTGACGATGGTGCTGTGAACGACGAAGTATCGTAGTTGGACTACAGCACGACGTGGATAAAATTTTCGCTTGGTGCTATGAATAGAATCTTCCTTTCAATGAGGATAAATGCAAAATTAGGCATAAACAACAACGAGCAATCAGATAGCATTCTACTGGTCTGTGTTCATCTTCTTGAGCATGTCCCGCCGTTTAAGTATTTAGGGCAAATACTAACAAGCGATATGCCCGCCCGGTTAGCCGTGCAGTCTAACGCACTATTTTCCGGGCAGGGAAACGTGCCGTTCCCCGGCATGAGTCCGCCGGCGGATTATTGTCGAGGTCCGGTGTGCCGGACAGTCTGTGGATAGTTTTTAAGGCGGTTTTCCATTTGCCTCGGCAAATGTGGGCTGGTTCCCCTTATTCCGCCTCCGTTACACTATGTCGGCGACTGCTGCGCAAACACTGTCTCTACGTACGCGTACACCATAATTACCACGCAAACATTTGTGGTTACACTCACCTGGTGTGAGACGTTTCCGGGGGGATCCACTGGGGGCCGAAAAGGTGTGATGCGGCGGTGGGGTGAGTGGACTGCTGTAGCCTGTTGTGGGGTTGTGAACCACTGAGGGGCTACGGCGGGGACGAAGCCTCTCCGTCGTTTCTATGTACCCAGTTCAATACAATACAACAAGCTACATGAAAGTAATGTTACGGATGGACCACTTACGTCGTACATTTGTTGAAACAGCTCTCGCAAAGCGCGCTCGATTTGAACGGGAAATCGCAAAATGACGTGAAACCAACTCGAAAATATTGCTCCAGAGAGTAAAGCAGGAAGGAGACTTCGGTTCTTTGGAAGAATAGTAGGAAAATGCAGATCAGTCTACAAAAGGAGACTGTTTACATATCATTCGTGAGAGTCATCCCTAGAATACTGTTCAAGTGTGTGGGGTCCGTGTCAAATAGGACTGGTAGAGAATATTGAACATATCCAGGGACGGGCAGCACGAATGGTCACAGGTTTGTTTGACCCGTGGGAGACTGTCATTGAGATGTTGAAAGAACTGAACTGAGATACTCTTAAAGATAGACGGGAACTACTCCGAAAAAGTTTGCCAACAAAGTTTCAAGAATCGGCTTTAAATGGTGACTCTAGGGATACACTATAATCCCCTACCCATCGCTCACACAGGTATCGTGAGGGTAAGATTTGATTAATTACAGCTCGCACTGAGGCATTTAAACAATCTTTTTTTTTCCTGCGCCTCATATTTGAATGGAACGGAAAAAAGGGGAAGTACCCTTTGCCACGCACTTCACAGCGGTTGGCAGGGTACAGATGTAAATGTAGACAACAGACATCAAACGAATGTAGGAAATCGCTGCTAAGATCGTGACAGGTCGGTATAGTTGATATGAAACTGTAGTAGAAATGCTCGGGGAACTTACAAGGGTGTTCTTGGAAGTAATTCATTCCCGTGAAACGATACGCTCCGAGAATTCAAATGCGAACCTTTAGAAGAAAGGTGGCGTTGTCCTTGCGAGGTCCTGTGATCATTATGCTTGCGCCAATGTATACTTTGGGTAGGGTTTGTGATATTAGAGAACAGAGTGCGTACAGACGCATGTGGACGGTGATTTTCCCTCGTTGAATATGCGGATGGAATAGGACATAAAATATTTAATATTAGTACAGCGTAACCTTCGCCACGCACTGTACTGCGCTTGCAGCGTATATACATAGCGATTTTTTTCACCGTGTACATACTCTAGGGGTTGATAGATGAGGGGATACGGAACAAAAAAAGTCTAATGAACTATGTCCGCAAATACATGGTTTCTATGCTAGAGGCCTTTATTCAAACATACACTGTTACAGAGACTGTGGTCTAATATGCGCTATACCATGTAGTCACAGTTACGTACACTAAGTGTTAAATATGGTTTCCATGTCCCTAACGCATGCGTGTAAGCTCCGTCGCATGTTCTGTCTCACACGTTCACATCGGCCAGGCCGCATCTGAACAGTGTCAAAAGCAGCATGAATACGCCGCTTAAGTGTCTCCACATCTGGAATGGGCTCTGCACACGTGGTACTTTTGAGATGGCTCCACAACCAAAAATAGCACTTGTTGAGATCCGGTGACCGAGCAAGCCATGCAACTGGACCGCCTCGTCATATCCATCGATCAGGGGAGACACGATTGAGATGCCTCCGGACGTTAACGGCGAAGAGGGCTGGAGCATTATCATGTAGCAGCCACATAACCCATGCTGATGATTCGCTGTCACCATACCATGGGGGTTCTGCATATACTATCACGCAGATGACTGTTATGAAAGTTGAACATACCACTCCGTGAAAGCTAGTCACATCTGTGAATAGGCTGGATGACACAGATCTCGGAATTGTGGTTGCCTGGTGAAGAAACCAGTGACAAAACCGACCCTGATGTGGAAAGTACGTCGCTAGGAAACCATACACACGCTGTAAGTGATAAGGGTAGTAACAATTGTCATGGAGAATGTTCCACACGGTCGTCTGGTTTACGCTGTACTGGCCTGGTACTGACACGGCGGTCTCCTTTCCCAATGTTAATCACATTTTCCTCCAAGTCTGGTGTCCGAACATTTCGGGTAAATTCTTCATGATTTCATGCTTCCTGAAACCACCGTGTCTCAGACAAATGGCGAAACATTTTCGCAAACGTTGAATGCTGTAGTTGTTGTCGACGGGAATAGATCTCCTGATACAACCTTGCTGCCCGCCGCCCGTTGCCATTTGCCTTTCCGTAAGTCAAAACAACGTCGGCAAGCTCTCAATTCGAATACGGAACCATTCTGTCCAGCGCTGTATCACATGCACTACAAGATGAGTCAGCAAGAGAAGTGAATAGGACACAACACTACCAATTACCATAACAGGAGAAGGCGCTAGGGCATAAAGTATGAGGAACAGCATCAACCTATAGGAGGAAACCATGCATACTGTAACTGTGGCTGCGTGGTACAGCGCGTATTAGACCGCAGTCTCTGTAACAAAGAATGATTGAATAAATGGTCTCTAGCATGGAAACCAAGCATTTCTGGACTTCAGTTCATTAGATCTTTATTGTTCCGTATCCTTTCATCGGTCACTCCACAGTTTGTACATGGTGGAAAAAAATCACCCTGTATACGCAGGTGCAGATGAATGCAAACAGGATACAGAACCCATACATCTGTCGACAACACTTTAACTATACAATAAACATATTGCTGTGAAACTTGCAATGGGGTATCTAGAAAGGATACATATAGACTTGGGAATGTGTAGAACTGGGAGCCAGCAACAAGTGATTAGGGTTGCTGGGAACTAGCGTACACTTACTCCCTTGTGTCACCGAGAAAGTAGAGCGCTGCGCGAACCACGGTCTTTAAAGACTAGTGAGCTGCAGCTGTAGATGTGAAGGGACCCCAACATTAGCATGTGGGTGGCTTCGAACGGGGCAACATGATGTTTCTGCGGACAAAGTTTTCATAGTATGACATTTCGGTTAGTCCAGATTATGTTGCTACCACAATGACACGTCGTGAAAGAAGAAAATGGAGAGCAGATACCAGTTGGTACGCGACGTGATCACATTACAGGATGAACGCAAGGAAGCGTACTGTGTTGGCTGTATGGACTTCTCTTGATCGTCACTTCAACGCCGTTTGTGGGAGCTTCGACTAGCGAATTTCAATCTGAATGCATAACAAACGTCTTTGTCAGTGAGTGGGCTTCTGGCCCAGTGCAGCTACATCGTATGTGATAGCCATTAGAAATAGACTACACTTATCTCAGTTATTTCATTATTATTCTAGTGTGAATGTCACGAAGAGACACCCTAAACTATTATTCTTCACTAGTGCCAATCACCGTATTAAATATATTAATACGATTTTATTAGGTGCACGGAAAGAAAAGCAGAACGCAACTAAACTGTTTGATACTCCTGACATGAAGAGCACAGTCGCGCGCGAGCGTCTCTCTCTCTCTCTCTCTCTCTCTCTCTCTCTCTCTGAACTCTGAGCACTATGGGACTCAACTGCCGTGGTCATCAGTCTCTCTCTCTCTCACTCACTCACTCACTCACTCTGTGTGTGTGTGTGTGTGTGTGTGTGTGTGTGTGTGTGTGTGTGTGTGTGTGTGTGTGTGTTTGGAAAAGACTGACAATTCTGTGGAAACTACTATTAGTCTAAAGTGCGGCGTGGGAACCTAAAAAAATGGTTCAAATGGCTCTAAGCACCATGGGACTTAACATCTGACGTCATCAGTCCCCTAGACTTAGAATTACTTAAACCTAACCTAACCTAAGGACATCACACACATTCAGGATTCGAACTTGCGACCGCAGCAGCCGCGTGGTTCCGGACTGAAGCGCCTAGAACCGCTCGGCCACAGCTGCCGGCCGCGGCGTGGGAACTGGATGGCTTCATAGATTGTTGAATTGCTACTAAATGTAGCAGATGACAGCTCCAGTTGTGAAGTGCATGCTTCGAAGTGTGATAGGATTTGAGAGATGAACGGCCAAATGTCTATACAGTGTGTTACAAAGAGGTACGGCCAAACTTTCAGGAAACATTCCTCACACACAAAGAAAGAAAATATGTTATGTGGACATGTTTCCGGAAACGCTTACTTTCCATGTTAGAGCTCATTTTGTTACTTCTCTTCAAATCACATTAATCATGGAATGAAAACACACAGCAACAGAACGTACCAGCGTGACTTCAAACACTTTGTTACAGAAAATGTTCAAAATGTCCTCCGTTAGCGAGGATACATGCATCCACCCTCCGTCGCATGGAATCCCTGATGCGCTTATGCAGCCCTGTAGAATGGCGTATTGTATCACAGCCGTCCACAATACGAGCACGAAGAGTCTCTACATTTGGTACCGGGGTTGCGTAGACAAGAGCTTTCAAATGCCCCCATAAATGAAAGTCAAGGGGTTGAGGTCAGGAGAGCGTGGAGGCCATGGAATTGGTCCGCCTCTACCAATCCATCAGCCACCGAATCTGTTGTTGAGAAGCGTACAAACACTTCGACTGAAATGTGCAGGAGCTCCATCGTGCATGAACCACACGTTGTTGTCGTACTTGTAAAGGCGCATGTTCTAGCAGCACAGGTAGTGTATCCCGTATTAAATCATGATAACGTGCTCCACTGAGCGTAGGTGGACGAAACTAAAATGAGCTCTAACATGGAAATTAAGCGTTTCCGGACACATGTCCACATAACATCTTTTCTTTATTTGTGTGTGAGGAATTTTTCCTGAAAGTTTGGCCGTACCTTTTTGAAACACTCTGTATACTGCCCGGTGCAGCGGACTCTCAACAATACGGTTTTCGAATACATTATCTTGCTCGGATGAAATTTCCCACGTTTACGACAGGTTTTTCTGCTGTTCGTTATATCTCGTGTATTTCCTTTCTGCCTGATCCCTTGAGTATCGCATTACGGAGAAATTTGAAGTTTTACTGTTTTTCGTTTTTACGAACGACATATACAAGAAATTTGACGTTTTGTTGTTCAGCTGTTCCGACACGTTAATGCTATAGCTGTAGTCTAATCATTGCGTGGCTCATGCCAGCGGCTGGGTGTGTAGCGCAGCTGCAGGGTAAAACTGCACCGTGTGCGAACTACAGCCCAAACTAAACGTTTCGTAAAGCACTGTTCTCACTGAGGCAATACGATCCGACGCGCACTAATGGTCACGCGATGTGGCCGTTTTCCGTACGACACTAGACTTTCCACACGGACAACGTCCAAATAAGTCAAGTATTTACTTAAGACTGTAAAGAGGTATGGCTCTCTTCCAGGGTTATAAACCTTTCCGATGTGTCACATTTGGTACGCAACACTGTATGACCTAAAATGCACCAAACGGAAACTGTTCGGCGACTATATTTATCACCGCAAAGTTTTGAAAATATGCGGTGCGCTTTACTTAATCACAATAACTATGGGCAATAGCGAAAAGCGTCGTCTCACGTATCGTATCGCCTCAGGGAGAACCGCGCCTGATAATCGTACTCAACTGCATCCGATAGGCCGTAATTTTCATTCCGCGGGAAGGGGACTGGAATGAGATAACTCCAGGAGACTGCAAAGCGCAATGTTTAGCTCTATGTTGAACTTAAGATGAAATGAATGTAGTAGTCCGCACTGTTGGGTGGCATAGCGAGCAAACGGGAAGCGTGGTGGTTTGGAACGCCATTGGATATAACAAGCGATCTCACCTTTAACTTAATGAGGGCAATCTAAGGAGGACTCAGGTGAATTGCTCTTCCTTTTTACCCAGTTTACCGGAAACTACCTGCTCACTACGTCACGGCCTATTTACAACCCGAGTGCTCGTTCACCCACTCCTACGCCCGCAGTGGAGGTTCTGTGTGCCTCTGTCCGAGCCGCGTCGACGTCGCCTGGCGAATGACCAATGTAAACGAAGTATCCTACTGCCAGCAGAACAGCATGAACGCCACTGACTGTCTACATAACGTTCTACGATTTTCACTATTACATACGCTTATGGCACGGGTTCTAATTGTTTTAACGTTTATATCCTGCTTTCCCTTCTTTTACGATGCATACTCTGTCACTGTATCAAAATTCGTAATGCAGTGCCACCTTATAAATTTTGTTTTATGTTATGTAAATAATGACGTTACGTAGGTTACGACGAACACTCTTCCTTTTAAAGTGTATGTTACTTAATATACAATTTTATAATGGTCGTGTATCTTCCACTTCGCAAAAACGACAATGATCTGCAGAATTAAACAGGAGTATTCCTCAGTCGGATGTAGACGTCACCACCCGGCTCCATTCCCTTCAGTTTTCTGAACAGCTGAGCATGTCGTTTTCCATTGCATTCAGTGATTCCATAGACGAGATGCATATCGGCCGATTCGTCATCAGTAAACCCATCCAAAAGTGTTTTATACAACCGTTAACGTACACCTAACACCGACGGGAAAAGCAAACCCAAGGTTGGACCGAGCAGTACTGAATGCAAGCTTGAGGACCAACAGTAAAATAGGCCTTACTGTTGTCAACAGCAAATACTGTGAGTGAACGGAACAAGCCTGTTTCCAAACAAGACACACGACGCATAATATCGACATTTTCAATGCAATATCGCCGCAAGGAGTAAGAAATCAAACAAAATGTAATTACTCTGTAACGAGCCACTGGAGACGAGGGGTTAGTTAGACCAAAATACTTGGAAAATATCCCTGAAGGACCTCCAAATGTTTGTCGGTGGAGTTCTGGTTCAACGTGTATATATGCATAATGGCCTTTTCGACAGAATGACAACGCGCCTTGCGTACGTTACATGTACCACATACCGATCCACGTGTATAGACCATTTTTTATTTTAATATATGCTTTGTCGAGTAGAAGAGACGCGATTTTTAAAATCCACTCTTGTAATTCGGTTTCACTGTATTTTCTGAAAACTAATTGTAACAAAAAAAACTAGGTCCAATAGAAAATAAGAAAAAATATAGTTACTTCCCACTGTAAAATTTTAAGCATCAACAGTACTTGTTCGAGTATTTCCAGTCCTCTTCATCAGCATAAAACATTAAGGGCACTCGTCCCTTCTACCTTCTAGACCAAATCGCGAAGTTGCGACGGTCGGATTAACGGACCCTCCCTTCACATTTCCTGGGTGCAAATTTCACTACGTGCAGCTTACAGGACACCGACTGAGATTTACTGCAAGAATCCCCAGTAAGTGTAGACCGCATTTAAAGGAGGCAGCTTACAAAATCCTCGGTCGACCAATACTCGAATGTTCCTCGCCAGAATAGGAACTGTACCAGGCAGAACGGCCAAGAGTAAATGAAGAAGATACAAAGGAGAGCTGTGTGTTCGTCACAGATCCACTTAGTACGCGCAGTGACCAACGCTAAAAAGAGAGGCGTCGTTCACCACGGTGTAGTTTACTGCTAAAGATCCGAGAGTGCATGTTCCTAGAAGATTCCACCAATATATTGCTTTCTCCTACGTATATCTCGTTTAAAGACTATGAAGATAAAAAGTAAAAGAGATTCGAGCCCACACAGAGGCTTACCAGCAATCGTTCTTCCCGCGAACCATTTGCTACTGGGAAAGGAAACGGCAAGGGCCCCCTTTTACACAAGATACCTTGCGGAATACAGATGTAGGTTAATTTCATTTCACTTCAATTCCTCGTTTCTACCGCTGCAATCTTCACAAATGTTGGAGTGGATTTGTAGATAGTACTCCTCGTCGGCGGAAAATAGTGTACTCTTCTTGTGTCTTACCCTGTTTGAGGGAAGTGAGGCACACAGGTCGGATACTGACAGTTTAACATCTTGTCGACGTGAAAGTCATACGAGACTAAACGCCAGCTGAGATGGGTAAGGATGGAGGGCGAAACTCACCATAGCATGTCTGAAGGAATCATGCTGGTATTTCTCTCAATTGAGAAACCACAGAATGCACAAGTGAAAGCTACCTAGTGGGCAGCTTTTCTTCTCGTACTTGTTGTCATTTCAGTAGAACATATAAATATTGGAACAGGAGGAGGGTGCATACAGCTTCTTCTACTTCTACATCTACATGAATACTCTGCAGTTCACACTTAAGTGCCTGGCAGTGGTTTCTTCGAAGATCCGTCAGACCGTTCCACTCTCATAACAACGCGTAGGAAAAATTAACACTTAAATATTGTAGGAGCTCTAGCTTCTCTGTTTTATTATGATGATCATTTCTCCTTATATGAGCTGGCGACACTAAAATATTTCCACGTTCAGAGGAGAAAGTTGGTGCGTGAAAAGATCTCGTTTCAAAGAAAAATCTTTTGTTTTAATGATTGCCATCCCAACTGGCTTATCATATTCGTGACACTCTCTCCCTATTTCGCGATAATACAAAACCAGCTGTCCTTCTTTGAACTTTTTCGATATCCTTTGTCAATCCAACCTGGCAAGCATCCCACGCAGCACAGCAACACACTTAGCAGAGGACTAACAGGCGTCTTGTAGGTAGTTTCTTTAGTGGATCTGTTGCACCTTCTAAGCGTTTTCCCAATAAAAAATAGAGTTTGGTTTTTCTTCACCAGAACATTACGAATGCGATCGTTCCAATTTCCCAAATATTTAATCGAACTGACAGCCTTAAAGTTGTTTAATATATCGTGTAACTGAAATTTAACAGATTTCTTTTAGCATTCACGTGGACGACCTCGCACATTTCTTTATTCAGAGAAAATTTCCAGCTTTCACATCATATACATGTTCTGTCTACATTGTTTTGCAACTGGTTTCGATCATGTGACACTCTAAGATGGCTGCTCAGATTGTCTCCTAAATCGCTTATGTAGATTCGGAACAGCAGAGGGACTTTAACACTTTCTTGGGGAACGCTGGATATCATTTCTGTTTTGCTCGATGACTTTCCGTCCACCACGACGTACTATGACGTTCCTGACAGGAAATATCAAAAAAGAGCTGGGGGCAATAAGGCAGCGGTATGGAAAATCATCAATAACAGTTGTCATCACCATCAGATGTGAGTATGTATTTAAGCCCCCACTTAAGTACCAATCTTTACTTAAAAAGACAGCGGTATTTCTAATTTAGCTGACCGCTAATGCCATATAAAATCCCCTTACTTTCTCGGTGAATAGGAAACAGAGCTAAAGATAAGGTAATCGTGGTGATAATGGTTCTCCAAAAGCTTGTAGCTGTAAAACAGAGAGACAATAAAGCATAAGTGGGAAGGATAAAGTTGGAGAATAAACTCCCCATTGACACTCGAGAAGCGTGGGAAGGATCTAAAAAGCTGGGCCACGACAAAGGCGTCTCCCGAAAGAAGTGAGAGGAGAGCGAGTCGGAACTGCGACGCCCGTTGCTGAAATAATACGAAAAAAGCAGCGTAGCACAGCTCGGCGAGGCGCGGCAGCGAGTGCGCAGGCGCGAGGGAGGGAAACCACCGCGCTACGGACGCGGCGCGGACGGCTCGTGTGACTGTGGCCTTCGCCGCTTGAGGCCGCGCGCCGCGCCGCGGCGTTGTTACGTGAATCACTGCAGCGAGCAAGAGGGCGCTCCGATCGGAGTGTTCGTCGGGCGGCAAGCCGGTCTGCAAGGCCTCCGCAACGCACCGCAGCATCGCGCTTTTTTTTTGGTGTCTCTGTACGTGTGTGTGTGTGTGTGTGTGTGTGTGTGTGTGTGTGTGTGTGTGTGTGTGTGCTCTCTCGCAGCTTCTCGCTCCTTCCCAGTGTTGCCGCACTGCAGCGCGCCATGGGAAAATATATTCAGACGCCTCACTCGCTGCGCACATAAACACTGGTCGCAGGCACTCCTTCAACTATTACTTAAAAAACATGACGGAACTCTACGAAATTTAAAATGCGCACCATACTAATCAATTCACGTCGTTAAAGGATTCAGAATGCAATCTGACAGAACATGCATACTACTTTCTCTCTGCCGCAAAATAAACGGGACAAAAAAGTTATTTTCGATGGGTTCGTCACAAAAATCGTGGAAATCATTCCGATAGTCTCAATCTCCTCATCAAAATATAGACAGTTGTATCAAACAATTTAATGCCATATTTTTAACGCCCTCCGGTAAACGGCTGGTGATACCCGACGTCATTCTAAGGTTGCACTAAAAAAAAAAAAAAAATATCGGTACTGAAGTATACACTTATTTCGTCATGTACACTAGCAATTACGATACTAGTTTCGCAACGCCGGTTTCAAGAAACGAGTTCCGCAACCTAGTGTTTCCGTATAAATAAGATTTAAGAATCCAGCATGGCGTTTCTTGTTTCGACAACACAACGACTCACTTTGTTAGTGCGAGATGAAAAAGGGAGTTTCCTCCACACCGATAATAGAATGAACAAAGCTTCCCCATATTTCTGCAAGCTTTCCTATTTGGACACAGAATATTATTCTGCATGTGTGAGCAAGGCGCAATCAAAGTATTTTATTACTGCTCACGGATATAAAAATTATTAATGGCAAACGGCTGCAGAGGCAAAACAAAACGCTAGTTTAATTTTCTGCCAAATCGAATCATTGGGGCGTTACCTACAAATGAAGGCTCTAGCTTATTTCCCTGAGTATACACAGAGGCGCCTAGTTGTCAGGCGCAATCCATCATCATCTGCCAACACTTCACTCTCAGTTACATGCCAAAACATCTACCACAGACGAACATTGTCACTAATGTGGTACGTCGACAATGTGACGGTGGTGAATGAACGATGATTGTACAGCATCTTCACGATTCCAGAGGTCTTAACACAGCACACAGAATGGCGAATACGCACAGTATTCAAGCCGCGGCGACCATCCTCCACGAGTAATTCAAATGAGCGTACAGCTGCTTAACGACCGCTCAGCGTCGACCTTGGAAGCGGAACACGCTGCCGATTAGATATTCAGCGCGCACAGGGACGGGCGAGCAACAGGCTGGCATTATAAAAGGGACAAAAACGGCATTGATGACAATATTCCGCTCGAGGGCAGACACAATACTAGCTATTCTGTAAGTGTGGCACGAACCACACACGCAATTCAACCTTGCGCACACAAATGGGACGTCTGCGTCGACACACAGCAGCTTCTTCAAGAGGTGAAAATTCGTCTAGTCTCCATAAAAAGACATTCATCATACTAAACTATGATTACCACTGCCACCGGAAGATGTCTGAAATGTTTTGTATACAAAGTCAGTGTCTTGACACACTGTTGTCACCAGCCTAACTACGCGTTACCAAAAGAGCTCGATTCTGTAGTTATAAGAAGCACCTCTACGTGAAATTCTTTCCAATGAGAAAACACTAAGGCACCTGCACGCTGTGTCTTAAAAACATAAAAAGAACGCACACAAACTGCTATTTGTATATCACCACATACAAACTTTTGTCTGATACAGCCAAGATACACATACAACGTTATTCCTAACAAGCGAAACTCCCCATCGCACTCCCCCCCCCCCTTCAGATTTAATGGTAAAATGGTTAAATGGATAGCGCATCAAAAACTGAGCACAGATCAATCATGAAAACAGGAAGAAGGTATACTGAACTGCGAAAAACAAGCAAAATAGAAACAGTGAACGGTCGAAGGACGGAAAATGCAATGCAGAGCAGACTATAATAGGAGCTGTGTTGTGGTTAAGTGGTCACGGTGTTGCACTGCCATGCGGACGAGCCATATTCAAACCCCATTCCTACTTTTTTCCCCCCTTCCATCCTCTGTATTAAAATTGGTATCTGTGTCGTGGTGTAACGTCCGTTTTGCAACGGCGAAGTGTAAGGAATGGACATACAATGACAGTTGATTCTGCAGAACTACTTTATTAGCAGCCGAAAGGAAATGGCTTTCGAATTGGAACCGCAAACGTTTGCAAGTCAATCAAATCCTCCACCGGAAAACACGACTGGTGTGACATACACGGCGTTAATGACAGTACGTGTGTCATATGGCAGAAATATCTTACCGATGCACCTAATTTGTATGCATGGTGAATGACTGAGACAGATATGTCTCATTGTCCGATGTAGGTGTTCGTATGAATGATCACTCGTAAGGAAATGATGAAGACATAATAATTTCATAAGCTGCAACAAACGAACGCAACAGATTCACAATCACACAGTTTATCTGTGCTCCGTCAAAACAAAAACGGTTTTGAAGTTGCATTTCGTTTTGGAAGTTTTGAAATCCTTTGTTGTAACATAATTCACACCCATCTATTTCTCATGTGTGTGTGAGGTGCGCGCGCGCGCGCGCCTGTGTGTGTGTGTGTGTGCGCGCGCGCGCGCGCGCGCGTGTGCGTGTGTGTCATCTATTTACGACAAATGCCTTGCTGGCCGAATGCTTATACTGTGACAGTTTTTTTGTTGTGCTTATTTGCGAATAAGCATCTCCGCTACATGGTGAGTAGCAACTTTCCGTTTGATAAAATTGTTTTCATTTCTGTGAGGTATCTCGCTTGCTCTCACTATTCATCACGTTTACTTGCGACAGCGAAGTAACCTTACAACATGACTTATATTCTATAACCAGTATACAATATGTCTACTACCACGACTACTGAAAGAGAACACATTTCAACGACCGGACGGGCAGTTCATAACGTTGTGAAAAAAAAAAATTAAAATAAACAGCACCAGAGAGATTTCAACACGGCTCGCCCGTATGGTACTCAAACAAACATGGTGACCACTTTAACCACGTCGCTGTTGCTGTTTTCGGCTGCTCTATATTGCACTTGTTGTCCTTCGACCCTTCATTGTTTCTATTTTGCTTTTTTTTTTATAGTTCAGTACACCTTCTTCCTGTTTTCATGTTTGATCTGTGTTCAGTTTTTGACGGGCTATTCACTGAGCCATATTACCATCGAAGCTGAAGGGTGTGCTATGGGGAGTTTCCCTTGTAACTAACTCTGGGGTTTCAGAAGAAGATTCCGCAAAAACTGCAATATATACACAAAAATGACACACACAGCATCTCATCTCACCAACCACTAAGGGGCAGGCGTGTCAGAACGTGGCACAGGAGCGAGGTGTGCGTATTGTGTCCTTATATGTGACCTTGTATTAGCTAAATACGAGTCAACTATGCCGGTTCGGCGACGATTTCGTACCTAAAAGCCTATAAATGTTCCAACTGACCAAAAGATCCATGGTCGGTACAACATATTCCTTGAGTCCGGATGCTTATTTGGCGTAAAAGAACAGGCCGGTCCGATCGTGAGCAGAGATTTCGTGTACCTGAATATGCTGCAGCTACGGCTTATGCCAATATAACAGCAATACGTTGGAGATTTAATTTTGCAACAAGAGAGTGCTCCAACACACTTAATTTCAGACATTCGTCATTACCTCAAAGCCGAACTGTCTCAGCTTGGTAGTTGACGTGATCCCATCATGACTTCCCCCTTCTGCGTGTGAATTCTTGTTGGATTATGTCAAAGATAGCGTGTCCCCCTCTCCATTGCCACTTAATTTGGAAGAGTTGCAAGGAAGGACAGTTAATACAGTCGCTGATATTGACCATGAAGTGTTCAACGTATATACCAAGAGACTGACTAACTTACTATCCACTGATGTGCGTCTATTTTATTTATTTCTTGTAGTTTCTGCACAGTGCCTTTTGAAACCTGGATACTTATGAACAAGCAAGTCGTTGCGCGTCGGACACACAAACACAACTCTGTAGTCCTACAGCGTATGACCTGTCGAACTCAAGATACTTCACAATCGTATACAACACTGGTCTGAAATTACTAAATACGTAGCATTTGGACCATTTTGCTTACTTTGGATGCTGAAGAGTATGGCGGTAGGATGATCAGTTTAACACAAAATTCTCCTTTATAAATGTTTCATATTAAGTAAAAGGATAATTTTCCCCAGTACCTCTAAAAAGGAAAAATTTGTTTACAGCTCATATCACATTACGATATTCACTTCGAGATATTTCCACTTCCGAGCACAACATTACGACTGAAAAGATCACATATTATGATATCACCACAAAAAAGCCACCTTAAGTGTAGTAAACAAAGAATTTTTTTCGTTCTCTGATTAACATGCTCGTAAGGGAAAGCCGACATATTCTCACTCTGCGCTGGGAACATCATGACACGCTGGAACAGTCATCTGTGCCTTTCTCTGTCTGAAAAAATGTCCTGCACAATGTGATGTTCCACAAACGAGGAGACAAAAGGAATTATGCGATTTCAAATACTCTTCCTTGCCCTTGTATTTCATGGACTACAATTCCAGCCTGCTGTTTTTGAGTTTTAAAAAGCGCACAACTCACTTTACAGACTACCGCACGCATTCTCTGCGGCTACGCCAATGCCAGCCTAAAATGACGCGTTGTTATAACGGGGAAACAAGACTGAAAATGTCACCAACTCCTCTTTAAATGTTTTAGCAACGCTAAACTTAAAGCGTTGGTTGTTGTTATACAGGGCCAATAGTTGTCGCTAAATATAGTCTGGGTCTGCTACTCTTTCGAACTCGCAGATACGAGGCTGACTGCAATGGGGCTTCGCAACAACACTGATTATTATCGAAGTACGTAGATCAAGACGGGAAGGAAGATTAGGGCTTTAGGTCCTGTTGATAGAATCGTTATTACACAGCAGTACAAGCTCGGATTGATCATGGACGGTCCAGACAATTAGGTGAATTCGCTAACAAATAACTGAAATTATCACTCTCCTTCCTTTCTTGAACAACCTGAAGCAGCGAAAATCATTTCGCTTGCTTAAATTAACATCGGTTACATTGGGCTGAGCGGGCTGTCGGTATACTACAACTATACCGCAAGAAATGCGAAACGTTATACTGGTATAGATCGTCTAAGCTGCTATATAGTTTAGGAGCTCTTCCTCCATACAGATTCCAAGAAGATGCATTCAGTATGCATCGTTTTCAGGACACAACTACATGTGTAATATCATCGACAATTTTTTTTTTTTATAAAAACATTATCTCCTCTTGTTTTGCTGTCGGTACACCACTCGTACAAACCAGTTTAGCGGCGTCACCGTGTATAGAAAACTATCAGCTGAAGAAGCAAGACTGATTTTTTATCTCATTTACCAATTAATATGGCTCAACTCGTCGTAGTCTGAAAAACTACTAAATGTTGTCTACTGTGGGATAAAAGGGTGAGTCACGTTGCCAGTTTAGGCGACACAAATATGCGCATTCTTTACACCCACGGTAATGTTTTCAGGTTTACAAAACATGGAACTTCTGTACGGCCTCGTCGCTGTAACATATGAGAGAGGTAACGCAGAAATGAATATATAACAACGCGATTGGCGGCTGACAGGCGTCTGTGTGCTCTTGAGACGGCCGGCTAGCCCCACTTGGTATTGGCGACGCGGCGCATGCCGATCGCTTGACACAAGGAGTGATGGTGGCGCTGGCAGCTGTGGTGGGGTTTGGCGGAGAGGGAGGGGAATAAGCAGCAGCGGCGGGGTAGCCGGAAGGGGGACGCTGCTCCGTATCAGTGAGCACAGTACGAACCACCGCGCTTGTTGGCAAAGACCAGCTGCAAGTTACTACAGGCAAAGGCTCAAGCGGGGTCTTGAGCGCACCTAATCCGTAGACTCTATAGCCAGGCACGATTTTTCCATCTAATGCCATAGGCCTTTTCGCAGCGTACATTACGCTAGATTAATACAGGTCCTCAACTACAAACTTCGCAACGACAGATCATCTACACTTAAATGTATTTATTAAGGTAAATACTTTCAATTCGTAATTGATGAGTAAAATATTTTAACGGTCTGAGAATGAATAGCCGGCCAGAGTGGCCGTGCGGTTCTAGGCGCTACAGTCTGGAGCCGAGCGACCGCTACGGTCGCAGGTTCGAATCCTACCTCGGGCATGGATGTGTGTGATGTCCTTAGGTTAGTTAGGTTTAATTAGTTCTAAGTTTTAAGCGACTGATGACCTCAGAAGTTAAGTCGCATAGTGCTCAGAGCCATTTGAACCATCTGAGAATGAATAACAAAAATACGAAAATTATATTATGTTTAAGGCATACTGCTATAATTTGATCCCCCCCTGATCCTCTTTATACGTCTGCTGCCAAACAGCACCTACCGTCCACATGCCAGGATTCTATCTCATACGGTGAAACGTGTAACTGGTTCGGTCAATCTGCCCAGCTCCGGCGATAGACTTGGGTCAATTTGAGGTGAGAACAAGTCAACGGGGCTTGCAGGCCACACCATACTGCTCGACATATAGGATGTTACACGAAATCGTCTGTTAGTTTTTCTCGCCCATCACCGAATTTTGCCGGTGTTTATCATGCTGCTGTGTGCAGCAAGCGGAGCTGTACCCACCAGTTACACAAGCTGCTCAGTTAAGCGGGATGGCAGAAGTGAGCCTCCTGAATGACTATCACCTTGCTCCAACGTTCGCGCAAAACCTTTATGGAGATATCTACCAGTAATCGCATCTGCGTTCTCACAGTAGCATATGTGACTACTTCCACACTTGAAATAACCTGCGAGCGTGAAGCAGGTGGAAGGTAGAGTCATTAGCATTACCATGAAGAAATCGTTGCAAAAGTTCTATACCACGCGCGAAATTGATGCAGCTTATGGGGTTGCAGCCATATAGGCTGTGCTCCTACAGTGCCGAACAAATGGCTACGTAACTTATTCATACCATGCCACAAAAGCATATTGGATTAGTGTGCGTTAGTAACCTCTCAATCGCGGTACCTCAACATCCGGCGTTTACAGATCGCGCTTTCTACAGCTAACATGTCCTTGTTCTTCAAAGCCCTCGAATAAGTGTTTCTTAATACATATGTGATGATTTTTTACGATGCCGGCCGGCCGAGCGGTTCTAGGCGCTTCAGTCCGGAACCGCGCTTCTGCTACGGTCGCAGGTTCGAATCCTGCCTCGGGCATGGGTGTGTGTGATGTCCTTAGGTTTAAGTAGTTCTAAGCCTAGGGGACTGATGACCTCAGATGATAAGTCCCGTAGTGCTTAGAGCTATTTGAACCATTTGAAAACCCGTACTTTACGCACATCGGTCTTCTATGACAACCTCGGCGGGGATTTCTTCATTCCACTGTGAAGCAAATCGTCAATGCCTTCATGGGAAAATGCCTGCAGTTGCCTACAGGTCTATAATTGTACTCAGGCGTGCATATCTTGGTCTGAAGCAAATCGACGGATGCAAAAATTTGGAAATCACATGGGGAGAGACAAGGACTGTAATGAGGATGTCTAAGGGTTTCCCAGAGAAACTTATGCAGCTTAGTCGAAACAATCAGGGCAACATGTAGGCGGGCATTATCCTACAACAAAATGATGCCGTCCGTCAACATTCCTGATCGTTTGGACTTGATGGCGCGCTTCAATTTTTGCAAAGTGTTTGTGTACCGCAGTACGGTGGTTGTGGCGTTCTGTTCCAGACAGCCAAACAGCAGCAGTTTCTCGCAGTCAAAGAAAAAGTCATCATGATTTTCCCGAAGCTGGCGTGCATGACTTTGGATTTTTTCGGTGGTGTGAATCCACGTACTTTCATTGTTGTCTCTGACGTTCGCTCTCCAGCTCGAAAATGACGACGCCATGTGTCATCTCCGGCCACAAATTGGACATGAAACGATATTCTTCGTCGTGACACTCTTCCATGTGCAGCAGTGATATCGAAATTCTCCTCAATTAGGCTGTGGGGAATCCACTGTGCACAGATTTTTTCCGGAACTTCAGATGCTCTGCCATGACAGCGTGAGCGGTACCGCAGCTGATGCCAAACATGGGTCGAATGTCTTCCACCATCATTTTGACGGCAGCATTCACCGCAGCACCGACAGAAGGGGTAGTGACACGATCAGACTGACCTAGCAGGCTACTGTTATTCAATGACATATCAACTTCTCGAAATTGGTTTTTTTTTTTTTTTTTATTTGTTGGCTTTCGGTACTTGCCGATACACCCATCTCAATAGTGTAAAGTCAATCTTGACGGTACTAACGCGAGGACAACACAACACCCAGTCCCCGAGCGAAGAAAATCTCCGACCCGGTCTGGAATCGAACCCGGGCCCCTTCGTTTAGCAATTCTCCGCACTGACCGCGCAACTACCGACGCGGACCTCGAAACGTTTGCTCCACGCAAAAACACACGCGCATATCACATATTTTGTTCGTCGTACACAGCAGACATTCGGGCATGGGCTTCACTCTCTGACACTTCTTCCGAAGTCAAAAATTGCACTAAACCTCGCTGTTTCTCTTTCCTGGGCTCCATAGTGACGTTGGACGCACATGCGACTCGATGACCTCACGTGGAGCGCGTCTAACACACAAATAGCACAGTGATGAACGTCCTCACTGTTCCTTCTTGATTCCCAATTGAGGGCACTTTTATACACACACCTACCTCCGTTACCAACGTCCGCGCCATGCTTGTTCTACAGTCTGAATCGTTTTGTTTTGACTGACTCTTGTCGAAAGCCGGAAAGAGCTACTAAAAGAAAGAACCTTCTATTACGCCCGAGAGATTGTTCGGATGACACAATGGTTCAAATGGCTCTGAGCACTATGGGACTTAACATCTATGGTCATCAGTCCCCTAGAACTTAGAACTACTCAAACCTAACTAACCTAAGAACAGCACACAACACCCAGCCATCACGAGGCAGAGAAAATCCCTGACCCCGCCGGGAATCGAACCCGGGAACCCGGGCGTGGGAAGCGAGAGCGCTACAGCACGACCACGAGATGCGGGCGATGACACAATGAAAGGTGTTGGAGTTAGTGGGATATTGTTCCAGAGTGGCTTCGATCCGCTGCCGCAAAATATTGGTACTATCGCACGATTACAGTCATAGGTTAGCGACCATGCGAGCAGAACATTTCTGTTTAATTGGGGGCACGTCCATGCAGCATGCTACGAAAAGAATTGCAACTTCCGTTCTATACAGACGACTTCGCCGCTTCCAGCCGCTTGCGGTCTGGTTCAGTCTTACTGGAGTGCGCAAGACGGTCCGTGACCTTGGCGCAGACGCCTTTCCTTCGAGGTTCTGTTGGGAGCAGTAGCAATCCACAGTAATTGCGAAGGCCGCCGCTAATTTTGGCCCAATAATTTTTGCCTTCTGTCCAATAGAAAAGAAGGTTTGCGCCGGAACATGACACGCGCACGCGCGCGTTTGTGTGTGTCATGTACCGGCGCAAACCTTCTTACAGCTTTTAAGAAATTGACATTTAAATTTTCGTGTCCAATTGATGGAGCAACGTCATGTGAAATCTGGTGCGACGTTCACTGACTTACTATGACACCGACTGCTGTGATGGAGAAGGCAGCGTGACACGGTCCTGTTTGGCGACTTTGTGTGTTCGCAATTGCCGTTTGGTATACCAAACTGAAAAGAGTAATAACAGAAGGGTGACGGAGGAGGTGGGAGTGGGGGGATGACAGTCGCGCTAAGTCATGCTGCTAGAAACGTGGGTTATTCTTGCTGTCACTGTCAAACATTAATTTGAGGCTACTCTACCGAAAAGATACATAAAATTATAGTTTCGATAGCATTGGCTCATAGTGCGAGCGGTAATGGCATTTTGCATTCAAACTGGGCGTCGCTTGTAGTAATGCACGGGCAGTCTTTCCTGACTCTATCTACACACCATAAAAAAATTAAAAATTGGCATTTCAAACAGAAGGAACACTCGTTATACAATTTATGCAAAATTTCTAAAACTGCTCTTTATAAAACGTATTATAATACTGAGCATAATGTTCGCATCAATTTCAACCCAAACGAAATTTTGCGTTCCGCAACATAATTAACAAATCGTACGACTGGCAAAGAAACGTAACTAATGCTTGCCCCCCCCCCCCCCCCAATCATGCGACTTCAGTTAAGCCAGCTCCCCTCTGTCGAAAGAGTAACTATCTAGAGCGACCTTATGTGGAATGATCCCATAAAACAAATATAGCAGCAAGAAAAGCAGCTGCCAGACTGAGATTCATAGGAAGAATCTTGAGGAAATCTACGAAAGAAGTGTCTCGCACGGCGCTTGTTTTTTAGAGCTAATACAGAAGCTTACGGACAATCACCCTTCCTAGGCGCCACTCACAAGTGGAACAGGGGATCAGTTAGTGATGCGAGAAGTACCTTCCACCACACACCGTCAGGTGGCCTGTGGAGTACTGATGTAAATGTAGAACAGACGAAAGGTGGAAATTCCGCAGCCGGTCGCCTGCTTCGTTGTGTGCGGTCCCACGTACGGCGCGGCGTGCCTTATAATTACCGGGGATGTGGCTTTTACGAGCTGCTGTAATTGCGGAAAGGACGGGCAAGCCCGCGGCTATTATGCGGCGCATGCGCTCTTAGCGAAGAGTTTCTCCGCAGCTGCGATGCGCGTGATTCCGCAACTGCGGCCAGCAGCAGAGAATCTGGCACAACTGCCGCGAGCTGCGAAGGTCGCCACCGCGGCGCTATTCCAGCCCGCATTTTAACGCGACCGGAGCACGTTCCGTCCTGGTCAATTTCCGCGCTGCACTGCCTTCTCAGAAGTTGCTTTCTACGTGGTGTGAGAGAGAGGGAGGCGTCGGAACAATGTGTGTTACCTGTATGCGCTGCTCCTTATGCCAGCGACAAATGCAACGCACGCATGCATTGTTCCGCACATGACAATCGGCCGAAACAATATGGACGAGTAAAGCGTGTCTGAAAGTGAAAGCGCGTACATTTTTTCCAATACGTGAGACGTGATTTGAAGTACATATGGTGGAAGGCGAAGGCGCGACTTCCGTAGCTTCGGTATACAGCAGAGAGGAGGCAAGAAAATGTTTTTCGGAACTCGTCTACTGCTGATAGCAACAAAGAGAATTGCTCACAATTTACACTACGCTGTCTCCTCCATAAATATTTGTAACCTAAATGAGTGTGTGAAGCGCACGACGACCATAGTAAGCAGCGTTGTGAGAGAAAAGAGACGAATGTATTCGTGTACCGACGGCCAATCAATACTGCAAAACCGAGTATAACGTTCAAAAATTTGTTTCACTCCATCCACTTCCATTGCTCCACTTGATCCACTAAAATTTGCCTCACAGGTTCCACTGTGCTCTCCTTTGATTTTATTTTTGCACCTACAATGTTTTGATAATATTGCAACATCTATCACTTTTGCACTATCACCACAAGTAGCAGTTACAACCCCATTCAGGGATTTATGACCCCTCTTTTGCCAGGAACCATCTAATGCCACTACCAAATCCATAGAACCACCGTTCATTTCTACAGATTCCTCCACTGCTTCCTTCATGGTTTTCAAAGCCACATCTTCAACAGAGGATCCTACCAGTTCACAGTAGTACCCAAATTTGCTTGGAGGCGATGGCAAGTTCATAATACCACAAAACAGTTTACCAGCAGCAGACCCTTTTCCAATGGATCGAAGACCATACACAAGTCGAACATTCACATCAAACACTCTAGATCGTCCATTTTCACCAAAGAGACTGGCATGTGAATTGTAGAAATTCACTTGATACTTGCAACAGGCACAGATTATCTTCATCTCACAAGCTAAACCAAAGTGCTTTGTTATCTCTAGTCCCACTCCTACACTTGAACACATTTTGCACAGAACACTTTCTTTCAGCAGAGAAGATAATAATCCAATATTCAGTACTTCGTTAATATCATCACTGTCACTAACATATTCACGAAATCTGTCACTTCCACCAGTCAGCTTCTTGCTAGAAGATGTCACAGGGCTATGGCCGGCCATGTGTTGCTTAGCAGAAGAACGCACTGCTTCAGTAATTGTAGTATCGCGACTTGGTATTAGTGCTAATTTTCTTTTCCCTACTTTCTTCCTCTTCTTATATACCAGGTTACTAAAACGTGGCATCGTAACCAGAACAACGCTTTACACAAGAAGTATAATACTACCAACAACAGACGCAACACTGAACTAATTCGAAACTATAAACAGCAAAGAGACGATGTTCCGCACTCTTAGCGCTTCATTTGTCACAGAAAACAATGTAGCCAACCCTTGCACACTCGCTGTATGCGTAACATAAGGCGCTGTATGCGTAACAGGCCGAGAAAATCCCAAGCAGTTCGCCAAGAAAGTCACGAGAGGGTGTTAGATGCATTCAGCGGCCGTCCATTCCCTCTGCGGGCGTGGGGGAAAATGGTAATAACTCAACTTCTAGGGCGAGTAGAACAATAATTCAAAGTTTACATTAAAGAGGAATGTTCCAATTAATTTTCGGTAGGAAAAAAAAAATCGTAATTTTTTGGATTTGACCTCACCTTAAGGGACGCGTTTTGTGGGCCGAATGCTGAAGCCATAAGTGATGGTCACTTAGGGTTCTAGCACACTGGATGCGCACCTGGTAGGACAACAATTCAGACTTGCGTCTGGCCATCCTGATTTAGGTTTTCCGTGATTTTCCTTAATTGCTCCACGCAAATGTCGGGACGGCTCCTTTGAGAGGGCACAGCCGACTTCCTTCCCTAATCCGATGGGACCGATGACCTCGCTGTTTGGTCCCCTCCCCCAAATCAACCAACCAACCGGGTTTGGAAACCACTACAGATTTCTGGGCATTCCTCAAACTTCCCTTATGGTGACCTCTTCCCGATGGTTCATCCGTTTGAAAGATTAGAAACGTCTCGCAGGCAGTCACTATCTCTTCTGTGGTCTCACGGCAGCAAGGTGGACGAACAAATGTCACGATTTGTAGTCTCTCTAGAAATGCGCATTTCGGCCTCTGTTCGTACGCGTTCGCTCAGCTTTGTATGGCCAGTAATGAGGAATCTTATGATCTACAGAAGAGTTATGAGCGACAACATTTCGGTGGTAACTTCACGTCGTTGTTTTATTGTCCAGACATTTCTACTCCGTACCGCGAGATAATAAATCGCACGTCCCGTCGGGCTACTGCACGCTAGAGACTGCAAATCGGAGATCACTTCTACGATAGCAAATGACCGTGCTGTGCGCAGGCAGCTCACGATTGCTCGTAAACAAGAGGCGGAGGATGAAGAAGAATCATAAAAAGAGGAAGAAATCTGCGAACGAGGCGCTTATGGATGACAACCAGTATTTCGAATCTGGCGGCCGTAAATAATCTCAGGTGGCGGGCGATGGTGCGGTAAGGGCGAGATGGTGCAGGACAGATAGGCAGCGGGCGGTCGCGGGTTATCGCGGCTCGCAAGACAGGGAGCCAGGCGAGAGGCGCGGCGGGAATTAATTACGGCGCGGCCGCCGGCACGCCCGCCACGACGTGACAACATTCCTGACGAGTCCACTCTCTGCTCGATATCACGGTCATTATTCCGAGCCGGCGAGCGAGAGTGAACGAGTGTGAGCGCCGCGAGAGGAGAAGCGAACGGCGGCGCAGCCGGCGAGATCAAGTTTTTGTGGTGGTGGGGGGAGTTCATAACCTGCTGGGCGGCCCTTCTACCGACAGCCTCGCTGCCGCAACGAGGTACAGTCCGGTAGCAATGGCTGCGCGAGCGTGGCCAATCTCGACGTCCGGCCAGCCGCTGAGCTCCCGATCAAAGAACTCGGCTTACCTTCGCGTCAAGGACACCGTCTACCCGAGGGCTGCAAGAACTTACAATTCCTGCACTTGCAATGTAACGTCTGTGCACCTTCTGTGGCGCACGATTTACATGCTGAATTTAGCTCCAGTTCTGTCATCCACCTCTTCCGGTTGAAACACAACACGGTCCTTTTTACTTCGTAGTTGTAATGAAACGTGAGTCTCTTCCTGTTTCCTTTTTCAGTCCGTCACGAGTCGTACATGCTGTCACTGTCTTCACCACTCTTGCTACCGATTCACAGCTGACTCACTAGCAACTTAAACAGGAACATTAACATTTAATGACCAGTCGACGACGGGGTCAACAGGAACGGAGCGTAAGCTCAGTTTGGGAAGGAAACCGGTCGCGTCCATTAAAAGGGAACCAAACCGTCAATCGCCTTAAACGATTTAGGGAAATCACAGACCAAGTAAATCTGGATGGCCGGATGAAACATCGAAACGACGTCCTCCCGAATACGAGTCCAGTGTCTCACCACTGCCGATGTTCGAGTGGGTATTAACAACTTCGTTAATCATCTCTTCGACGTTACCAAAAAAACAGGTGCAACCGAGAAACACATCAATTAATACTGGAAGGGTATAGAGACGCTCATTTACACTTTCGATAAAACTTGGCACGGAAACATGCATGATAGGCAGACACCTCCCCCCTCCACGTTCCCTCCCCCGCCCCCCCTTCTTATCAAAGAACGAGAACGAGAGATTTTATAACACCAATTTCTCTGTCCATACGTCCAGAACGAACAGGAATATGACGAGTGGCGTTGTAGTATATAGTCTGAGTCTTCTGCAAATTACTACAGAAGATCATCAACAAAATTTCTTCTGAGTTTGTGACCGCATTGTCAATATGTAAAACTACCGACGTTTTGGTCACTGGTTGCAAGTGGCCTCCTTCAGGGTGTTTTTGTTTACGGAATAAATATACGTTTTACATATTGACAATGCGGTCACAAACACAGAAAAAAAAAAAATATTGACTGTGCAATGGCCACGGAAGCCTAAGTTTATATTTATACTAGAGAAGATACTTTTTTATGAACGAGCAATACTGACTGACTCTAAACCCAGTGTTTACAAGTAGTTAATTTTCATTGCGCCTGAGTAATAAGAAAACTTATGCCTGCTAAACCACATTCTTCCTGGTTTTATTTCCTTACACCGAAAAGCACAAATATTGTGAGCTAAAGACCACAGGGCCCTTTACCACGAACTGATACGAGATGCTACCTAGCAGTTCTTTGTGATATAAAATCACATGAATATACCAACCAATTCTTCATGGCAGCTGCTCCAACTACCTCCGATAACAAACGTTAATTGCATAAACCTAGAACAATGCTTTAACATAACCTATTTACTTTGTGGGAGTGAATGCTTTCCAGTATTTTGAACAACAAATTACAATCGACACCTACCGTGGATCCAACGAGGGGAAACTGAGGTATGTGACGGAACATGTTTCCATTGCATCACATACCTGTAAAAGTAAAAGACAGGGAAACCAAGAGGTTGGTGCGAAACTGCCACTTTCCGTTGGATGGTTTAGTCTGCATGTGGCTATTATGATTCACGAGCGCTGAGAACGTTTGTGTGTGAATGTGAGAAGTCGCCATACATTTAATTGAAGCTACGAAAACATGTACGCTTGAAAACACATAGTTCGGATTTTAGGCTGCACGACTAAACTACACCGACCGAAATTCCATTCTCAGTTTACGCAATTGTTGTTGTTTGGTTTTGCAATAAATATATGTATCGTTTGTGGGACTGTACGTCTCAAGTCATGATCGTATGACAGTACCAGTTAGCATCAATGAGTTGAAGAGTACCACAATGCTGAGCTCAGTGCTACGACTCGCCCATCTGACCCACAAGTAGCTAAAAACGTCACTCAAGGTCGCAGCGGTGAAAGGCAGCAACCAGACGGCTTCCTCGATGGCATAGGCGTAAGGTCATCCGCAGAGGGTGGCTCGCGCACTCTGCCGTAATTCCGTGATAACCTGGGGTCAGGCTGGAGTGAAGCACGGCCCGCCGAAACCAGGCCCCGCCAACAAGTAAAACCCAAGCCCAAATGTGGGCTCTAGTACGGTCTCAGTGTAGCCTTGTAGTGTCCTCGTCTGTTGCATGGTCTGGCCACTTTCCCCCCTTTTTTGCGCTCTCTCTCTCTCTCTCTCTCTCTCTCTCTCTCTCTCTCTCTCTCACACACACACACACACACACACACACACACACACACACACACACACACACACACACACACACACGCACTACATGAGAGAGAGAGAGAGAGAGAGAGAGAGAGAGAACACCAAGCACGGAGGGCCGTTTCCATCAGTAAAACTTCTCTAAAATGTACACTATTGTCTTCTCCTGAAACAGTAGTATCCAACCATGTAAAATTATACCCACCGCTAGTGCTTACTAACAGAAAAGGAGGGCGGAGAGAGTCCACAGTCTTAATCGGTCTAGCTGAACTATAAAATTAGCGGTTACTGAAGTTAGTTGGAAGGTCGGGTTCCAAATAAGTTCTTCCTAACATCAACTCCCCAGTAGTGAACTCCAGAAGACAGTTAACGACGCAGCAGACTCAGAGTTCTACCTACTTTCACTGCCTCATAGCATATTGGCGCCAGTACTTGTAGTCTGCTGTATGACCGTTGGCATTTCATGGCAACTACATTTGTCTGTAGTGTCTGTTTAATGGAAGTGTTGAACACCAAAGATTGCTGTTACGGATAGTCGTGTGCACTCTATCTTTTCGGATATTGTTTTCATCTACTTTCCTGCACGTTCAATAGACGAATTTGGGGTTGGCTTTTAATTACTAACCTGAAGCACTCCTACCATTTATCATCTGACATCAATGACCTTGATGTATAGGACAATAATACGTAGTTCATAATGAGTTAATGTAATATTTTACAGTGTGGAATGAATACCGCTTACCTTCTTTCTAGTGCTAACTTAAGAATAATTTGCCGTGCTCCTGGAAAAAGGACGAGGTACGAGACTAAGGATGAAGGTATTTCTCTGTGAATCATTTTAATGTCAAATAATATTTAGTGAGTGTTGTTTCCTAAATGCATAATACCTGAGACTGAATGATGAAAGGAACTCAATGTTCGCAAATTGTAAAAAGCTTAAAATAAACGATGCCTAAGTTAATAGGTCTACAAAGATATTTATGAAGTGGTTTTATTTCCGTTTATCTATAACGAAAACACGTATCAAAAACAAGGAGGTTGGTCCATGTCCACAATGAAGTGTCTGACGTCCCGTCGACGACGAAGTCATTAGAGACGGAGCAGAATTCTGAGTGGAAGATGGATGGGAAAGGAAAGTGCAATCCCAGCATTTGCATGTAGTGATTTAGGGAAATCATGGAAAGTTAACTCTGAATTTGGGGGAGGGGGGCATTTACAACACGGCTCTCCCGCATGAGAGTCCAATGTGTTGACCACTGTGCCACCTCAGTGCCCACTACTTCACGTCACTAGATAAATGATTGTCTCGAGTTGTTATCTATAGGGATCCGAGGCGACTCGCAATAGCCTGTTGACAACCAGAAAGTGTGCTCCAGCTGTGCAATAAAAAGGCAAATAAACAGAAACAATGAGAATATATAACTTATTCTACAAACAAAATTACATTCTAGCACGCTTTGATTCCTACAACTGACACCTACAATACTGTCAAAAGTTAAACGTAATGAAGGCAAAAGGATTCAACATACAACATTTCGTATACAACAGTGTCGTAAACCTGCAATGAAGAAATTTCTGAAATTGATGATATGCGTGAAGAATGAAAATTAGAAACGAAAATTTCGTCCACAACAACAAACTTATATATGCAGATCGAAGCGACGAATGAAAATTTGTACCAAGGCCGGGATTCGAATTTCGGCCTTGATACAAATTTTCATTCGTCGCTTCATTCTGCATGTATACATCATAGATGTCTCAGACTTGAAAAGATCTATGGAATCATAAATTTTTATTTGGACAAACTAGTTAATAAAGGACGCAGTCATGCTCTACAGCCTTGGCTGCCCGTCATGCTGAGCACAGGAATGGCATTCTCTTTCAAAAGTTCAGAACCCGACACCTGCATCCTAGACATGGTCTACTGGATTCTCAAAAATTCAGTGGTCAATCCACGCGGTGAAAGTATTCTCCTGCGAGAAATTAATCCTCCACAGCAATTCAATGTATACAGGAATTACAGTGCCTGAAGACTGAGGCCAGGCCAATCTTGCCTGACGAGCCGCACGTTGTGGTTGCAGTATCTCATGTCCTAACCTCTGAGCGTTAACAGTATTCCTCTGATCTCCAATGAATATGTGAAGATCTGTACGCCATTTCAACAATATACCCAACTGAACGCGTTTTTTTCTGTGATCGTAGCAGCTACCATTCTCCCCCTATACGAATCTACTGAGAAGTAAGGCGGGACATATTTGTGAAGAATCTATTGCCTGATTCATTCGTGGTGCAATCTTGACGTCGCTTACTACACAATAAACGTTTCAATGTCTGCACCGCTCTGAGAACATACACTGCTCCAGGCGTACTAAGCGTCTGCTCCAATGCACAGTTTGTCAGGCAATGCAACTTCCGCACAGTTGCACTTTGCCATACAGTTAAGGCCAGGTGTAGGTCTGTTGTGAAATAAAAGATGTTGTAGAGGTCTACGACTAAAATTTTTTGTGTTTCGGAAGGACCACCGAAAATTCTAAATGACACTTTGTAGACATTTAACGCTGTCGAGATTTAGGACTGAGTGTGATATGTAGACAACCGTACTTCGCACAAGAGGTCTAATTTAATTTTTCTCTCTCCATGTTGTTTCTGTGATTGTAGACAAGTGTGCGATGTGAATTACTCTGATAACTGAAGAAGTACGACGCAACTAGGTGTCCCATTACTCCAACTTCCAAACAGGGCACAAATGGGGTGTCTGTCGCAACATACGTCGTGAGCTTCACCAGAAAGAGCAAACAGCGTGGGCCATTACGCGACTAATGCGCACTTCCTTGTAATATTAAAATGGCGTGCCTGTTCGGTGCAGGAACTGTTCTCTTCCTATATAGGTAGAACAATTCCGGTTTTTGGGGTTATCTTGACGGCCATTTACAGCAATTGCTCACCTTTTCGTCCTTTTGACACTGGAGTATTATTCAACCGAGCTTGATCTCCAGCACAGCGAGAGTTGCCCCGATTATATCAGAGTCGCCGGGCGTTATTCTGGCCGGCGTAACTGGCCTTGATTTACGGCCGGCCGGCGCTGGCCTGACTCCGCTCCATTTAACGTAAAGAGCGCCTCCAATGTGGGTCAAACGCGCTCCTCTGCTATATCCACTTGCGCTCCCAGACAGCGCCAATCTCAATCTACATCACCAGCTCCCTCTCTGTTTTGATTACTTCACATTTACACTGCAGGCATCTGCGAGGCCGTTCCGTTACAGCCGCGACTGTCTTACATAATCGCGTGGAGGAAAATGTAGTGCGTGTAACTTATGCAGGAAGTCACGGATTTGCTGTCGTTCTACTCCAAGATTACAGTTACACACCTAGTTACGCGATCCGTAATTCCAGTTGTTTACCTCTGTGGCACACGAACAAAAGTTCCATGCTTTCCGGTTGACTGAAGTAGACTTAAGCGTCATATCGACGACTACATCATTGGAGGCGCAGCAAAAGCTCTACCTCAAACGTATGCGGAAGGAAATCGGACGTGTCTTTTCGAAGGACCCAAACCCGTATTTACGTTAAGCGACTTAGGGAAATTTACTGAACACTTAAATCTGGATTTGAGACGCCGTCTTCCCAATACGATTCTAATGGTTTACGGCTGTGTTATCTTTCACTGTGGCTATGAAAGAGGTGTAAAAAAATCAGCTAAAACAGTTAATAGCTCCTGCACGCAATGACGGTGTTAAGTTACGATTTTTCTAAAGATTTGTCTTAAGTTCTGCTTTTTTCTGCAGGCTGTATTTCATTTGAAAACGTTATAGCTATCTTTGTGTGGATTCGCCCGGAAGCATTTCCTGATTGGTATGCAATACGCCGTATCGAACGGAGAAAGGTGAAGGCAGTCTCATTCGAATACGTATAGCTACCGCTGTATGATTCATGTCTGCTAGAAACTTATTAAGTTTCACGACAATTATCTCGATACATAAAGAAAGACGTACTTGTCTAACTAGTTTACTTGTTTATGAACATAGTTGTATTTCATGTTCGCGAATAAAGCTTCATTTTGTTCCAGCCACGTCGAACTCAAACCACACGCAGTGCAGCCACCCCCACCATCTTCGACGGCTGAACTTTTTAACAGTCATGCAGTATGGTAGACTCAGGTGAAAGTTATAAATGTGTGCCAATACAGATACCTACCTATCGTGGGCAGCGAGCTATCACAGCGTTATCCCAGCATGCCTCGCGGAATGACGCAGAGCTGCAAGTGTCACTCACGTCCGCCCGACCCACAGCCTTTAACTTCTGACAGCTCTCTATCGCTGCGCGCAGACCGATAGAGAGTAAAACCCTATCGTCTCAATAATTATAGAATGACTGTTATTTTAACCGATGAAGGAAGTTGCTAGTGTTTAACAGTGTATGCACCTTTCTTTAAATATCATCTTGCGCTGCTCTATACACTGAGATATCAGCAGTCATGCGATAGCGATATGCACAAATACATATGGCGGTAGTATCGCGCACACAAGATATAAAAGGGCAGTGCGTTGATGGTGCTGTCACTTGTAGTCAGGTGATTCACGTGAAACTGTTTCCGACGTGATTATGGTCCCACGAAGGGAATTAACAGACTCTGAGCGCGAAACGGTAGTTAGAGCTAAACGTATTGGACATTTAATTTCAGAAATCGTTCGGGAATTCAATATCCGAGAACCGTACGTAGTATTAAGAGAGTGCCAAGAATACCCAATTTTACGCATTACCTCTCACCACAGTCAACGCAGTGACCGACGGCCTTCATTTAACGACCGAGAGCAGCGACATTTACGTAGTGTTCTCACTGCTGACGGACAAGCAACACTGCGTGAGATAACCGCAGAAATGAATGTGGGGACGTACGATGAACGTATCCGTTAGGGCAGTGCGGCGAAATTTGGCGTTAATGGGCTGTGGCAGCAGGCCACCGGTGCGAGTGCCTCTGCTAACAGCACGACATCGCCTGAATGCCTTTCCTGGGCTCGTAAAGATATCGGTTGGATCCTAGACGACTAGAAAACCATGGACTGGTCGGATGTATCCCGATTTCAGTTGGTAACAAACAGGTGATGGTAGGTTCGAGTGTGGCGTAGACCCCACGAAGTCATAGATCCAAGTTGTGACCAAGGCACTGTACAAGCTAGTAATGGTTCCATAATGGTGTGGACTTTGTTTACATGGAATGGACAGGCTCCTCTGGTCCAACTGAACCGATCATTGACTGGAAATGGTAATGTTCGGCTACCTGGGGACCATTTTCAACCATTCATTCATGGAATTCATGCTCCCAAATAACAATGGAATTTTTATGGATGACAATGCGCCATAGCATTGGACCACAATTGTTCGCGATTGGTATGAAGAACGTTCTGGACAATTTGAGCGAATGACTTGGCCACCCCGGTCGCCCGACATGAATCCCATCGAACATTTATGAGACATAATCGAGAGGTCAGTTCGTGTACAAAATCCTGCACCGTTAACAGTTTCGCAACTACGGACGGCTATAGAGGCAGCATGGTCAGTATTTCTGCAGGGAATTCCAACGACTTGTGTCTATGCCACGTCGAGTCGCTGCTTTACTCTAGGCAAAAGGAGATCCGATACCATATTAGTACGACTTTTGTCACCGCAGTGTATTATGAGGCGACAATATGTGTTACTAATATTCTTATGATTAATCTTTAAACACTTGTGGTAGAACACAGCGAATCAAGTCGTAAGATTGAAATGGATCTTCTTATATGACGTGGTGGAATCTCGTGTCGCAATCGAAGAACTCTTCTTTCTACTTGTGTGAATCAGTTGTTCGAAAATCTACGCGAAATGCAAGGCCCTGAAACGAAAACGTTGTAAATATAAAATCAAAGTACCTGATGTAATACTGTTTACACAAACAAAGCAATATGTATACAGCGCAGAAGACGTCCACGATGAATCACACTTCTGACATCAACAAACTGCATCTTAGTATGATAATTAGTTCTTGTAACTTGTAGCGATTAAAGGCGCAAAGTTTTCGAATTTGTTTGTACAAACATTATCATCATATGAAACGTAAATTTTGAGTGAAGGGATGCGGTTACTTCCGAAGCATGCAATGTATCATCGTTCTCCCACACGGTGTCAGACTATCAGCCAACACCGTAAATAGTGCACCTCTACGGAAAATTCGAATAATGTTTCATTATTCATGAAGCATCTTCATAAGAAACGATGATGTGGTTCTGGCGCACCAGTCCGAACTAGACAAATACTATGTCCAATATGTTTTCAATAAAACTATATTACATAATGAATAGCCTTGGGCAACAGCGTTGCAAAAAGACGTTAAGAACGCCCCTAGTGACGTCTATAAAGAACGGCAAATGGCCACGAAATGCCGATCGGAATGTTCGAGCACATGCTTGCTGTCCAGGGCTGCCCGGCGCGGCGAGGTTTTACGTCGGACGCCACCTGAAAGGCTGCGAATGCGGCCCTCGCGTGGAATAATAATCAGTCCGGCAGCTTATAACAAACGACCAGCTGCAAAAGATGCGTGCAGCGCCGCCACTGGGCAGTAAGACAAAAGCCTGGGCGCCTCCGCTCCGTGCTGGCGCGCTTTGTAATGGCGTTCTGCAAAGACCGTGTGGGAAAGCACGCTCTTTCGTAAGTGCCCTCCACCAGGCACGATAACCGGGCTTAACGGCGCGAGCTGCGCAATACCACTCTTCTCACTGGCGAGGAAGGAAATTAAATAATAAAACAGGTAATTAGAGTTTAAGATGAAATACTACATTGAAGAACGCGGTGGAAACCTATCAGGCGTAAGATGCAGTCTTATGTGCTTGGCGCGTGATGCAAGACAAACTGCTGAAAGTGTCACGGGGTAACGGCGATGCAGCTTCTTTTACACTCACGAAACAATCTAGCCATACTAGGTTTCTATTGTGATTCGTGAGTTGTTTAGCCGACGATCTTCTGGGTGTCAACGACAAATGCTTTCTTCATAAATATGGTGTACATTCTGTGCAACAAGCATTTGTCCAGAGTTAGGTAACCGTGGCACAGAAGAGTCATAAATGTTACTGGGGTAACAAACCAAAGGAATTACTCTGGAAAGATCAACTCGAGGTCAAGTGTGTCTTAAACAAAACAGTCAATAAATTACACAGGACAGCCTCTGAAATTTAGTCAGTAGATCTACAGTAATTCTGAATATTCGTGGTTCAAGAAGAAATTATTTCAGGTGCTTGTAGCTGTTCTCCTTTTTTACTTTAGACATTTACCTCGGAAAATTTTTCACTGTTTCCATGGATACCCATTATTATAGTTATTTTGGAGGGGAGGCTCATTAGTTACTCGGCTGGGCAAGGAGACGGTAGGAAACCGATCACGGTCTTCCTGAAGAAACCACTCCCGGCATTTGTCGGAACCGTTGGAAGTCAACACACGCTGAGAATTCACGGCTTGGTGACAGATTCATGATCCTACAATAACGTGTGCAGCATTCCCGAAGAATGATTAATACCTCAAAGCGCAATATTCCTTCGAGCTTTGGCTTTGCTCACAGGCGGCCTTCATATCTACGTAGAGATAGACCACATTCGTCTAAAAAAGATAATGAATTTTGCTTCTTATTGAAAGCCAACGGCGGGTTCCACAGGACGTAGAACATATCGACTCGCCAGGAAAACTCTCACATCAGATTGTCTGATAACATTTTACCGAACTACATCCTCTAGAGATGTAACAGAAGATAACATTTTTACGCACGAAGCAAGGAACCCGTTGGAAGCAATGCGTTGACTGCGTTAACAGTGAACCTTTTTACAGTCCATTAGTCGGACAGTGGATATTTCTTTTTTTGAGGGGGGGGGGTTAAATTGCACTGCTATAAGGCCTATTTTATTTGTTATGAGTAATGACTATATTAACCTTGTAACGCGAGTACAAAAGATTTTTCCAAGAGCAGAAGTGGAGAGAATTGATCGAATGTGGTGATAAACATTTTCGTAACTAATCGTTGGTATAATACACGGCGTAGTTATTTCGCACGTTTTGCTAACATCGCTAGGAGTATGCGGATTTTTATATCGAGAGTTGTGGGCTCGCACTAGAAAAAGAGCGTAGATACATGAATTAGGGCTTTCTTATGAGCAGTTGTACTCTGTAGATATGCCTTACCAGTGTCTGGCTCCCTTCTGTTTCTTCCTCTCTGTCCAAATGTCTTCCAATAAACGTCACTAGAAGTATGGAGCGAGCTGGCTGACTTACTTAGCGAAAAATAATATCCACAGGTCAAAAAGTTTGAAGCTCGGCACGTCAATACTTATTCCGATGCTTAGCTCATTGTGCATCGTTAGAATTCAATTGTTTTCTGAGTGAAAGGAGGAGAGTGAATGCGATAAAAGGGACTGAGGCAAGGGTATGGCGTGACATCCTCGTAGATGCCCTTACAGTTTGTTACAATGATAGAGGAAAACGTGCAAAATATACACTGGGTATTTACCTCGTACTGAACGCACTGCCCTGGCGCAGTGGAAGAGAAATGTTTGTCTTGACACAAGCAAGCACACATGTTAACTTGACGGGTAAAGTGCTGCGCGCGAGAGCAATGACGACGCACGATTGTGTGTGTGTGTGTGTGTGTGTGTGTGTGTGTGTGTGTGTGTTTACACGTGGTTCGTGACAGTCGTGTATTTGAAGAACTAATTAAAGTTCAGTGTATATATGTATATTCCTTGCTCTGCTACTTCTAAGGTGTTGGAACTTATCAACTATGTGCTACCCGCTAGTGTTTTTCATTATACGAGGGCAGTTCAATAAGTAATGCAACACATTTTTTTTCTGAAACAGGGGTTGTTTTATTCAGCATTGAAATACACCAGGTTATTCCCCAATCTTTTAGCTACACAACACTATTTTTCAACGTAATCTCCATTCAATGCTACGGCCTTACGCCACCTTGAAATGAGGGCCTGTATGCCTGCACGGTACCATTCCAATGGTCGATGTCGGAGCCAACGTCGTACTGCATCAATAACTTCTTCATCATCCGCGTAGTGCCTCCCACGGATTGCGTCCTTCATTGGGCCAAACATGTGGAAATCCGACGGTGCGAGATCGGGGCTGTAGGGTGCATGAGGAAGAACAGTCCACTGAAGTTTTGTGAGCTCCTCTCGGGTGCGAAGACTTGTGTGAGGTCTTGCGTTGTCATGAAGAAGGAGAAGTTCGTTCAGATTTTTGTGCCTACGAACACGCTGAAGTCGTTTTGCAATTTCTGAAGAGTAGCACAATACACTTCAGAGTTGATCGTTTGACCATGGGGAAGGACATCGAACAGAATAACCCCTTCAGCGTCCCAGAAGACTGTAACCATGACTTTACCGGCTGAGGGTATGGGTTTAAACTTTTTCTTGGTAGGGGAGTGGGTGTGGCGCCACTCCATTGATTGCCGTTTTGTTTCAGGTTCGAAGTGATGAACCCATGTTTCATCGCCTGTAACAATCTTTGACAAGAAATTGTCACCCTCAGCCACATGACGAGCAAGCAATTCCGCACAGATGGTTCTCCTTTGCTCTTTATGGTGTTCGGTTAGACAACGAGGGACCCAGCGGGAACAATCCTTTGAATATCCCAACTGGTGAACAATTGTGACAGCACTACCAACAGAGATGTCAAGTTGAGCACTGAGTTGTTTGATGGTGATCCGTCGATCATCTCGAACGAGTGTGTTCGCACGCTCCGACATTGCAGGAGTCACAGCTGTGCACAGCCGGCCCGCACGCGGGAGATCAGACAGTGTCTTGCTTGACCTTGCGGCGATGATGACACACGCTTTGCCCAACGACTCACCGTGCTTTTGTCCACTGCCAGATCACCGTAGACATTCTGCAAGGGCCTATGAATATCTGAGATGCGCTGGTTTTCCGCCAAAAGAAAATCGATCACTGCCCGTTGTTTGCAACGCACATCCGTTACAGACGCCATTTTAACAGCTCCGTACAGCGCTGCCACCTGTCGGAAGTCAATGAAACTATACGAGACGAAGCGGGAATGTTTGAAAATATTCCACAAGAAATTTCCGGTTTTTTCAACCAAAATTGGCCGAGAAAAAAAAAATGTGTTGCATTACTTATTGAACTGCCCTCGTAATATTGTCTCTCGCAACTAGGTCTATAAAAGATGTCCAGTAGCGTGTAAAATAACGATTAATTTAAGTATGCAGCGTTTCGCTATAACATATAGAAGTAAACAATAGTGTAAACTACAATGCGTTATTGTCACCCCCACCCAAATCTTTGTTGTGGTGACACTGAACTGTGAAGTAGCCCCGACGTCTAAGTTATGTTGGAAGGTGATAATTTGGCCGTGAGCTGGTGAATCCAGCTAACGCAAATGCGAAGGAAAGCTTGTCACAGGTTGATCTACGATGTAGCCTCATGTCTAAGTTAGCGTCGTGTTTAACGTGCTTCGTTTTTATTATTACGAAACCTGCGAGTAGATTTATAAAACTTGTATAATCTTTGATGATATGTCTCTTCAGGTATTTTGATGCGATCATACACAAACACTGCGAAAAATGCATACATTTTTCTATTTTTATATTATTTAGCGGTAACACGAAGAGCCGTGCCATGTGTACAGCAGTAGGATAACTTTTTCTAGATAAGAGGAAGGCAATTTGCTAAACACTAAGGCCGTAGCCTACATGCAGTGACACTCGCTGTGCCGGCAGCATAGCCTTTGTTGAACAAACCGACTACGTCCTTACCGGAAAATTCTCTCAGAAAACGCAACTATATCCTTTCATGGCCTCCTTTACTGCAACAAAAAATAGCTGAAACTTAAACCACTGTATTTTCAGTATCTGTAAAAATCAAGTTACCAGCACCGGGAGCACGACAAACCCTGATCCACTGTGCCGTACGGCTCCTGAACTTTATTTAGATATTTTTAATGTTTCCAGCAATAGTTTAACAGCTTCAGTGTTTCATCCTCTAAATGATGGTAGTAATTAGTAGAGACAATACCACATTGAAACCAGGCCCCTGGCGGAGAACATGTTACAGCTTTCGGACACGCCAGGTTATTTGATCAATATGTGTGCTTCACAGCATAATTATTCTCCTTAGACTTGATCTAAGGAACACGTGTTCGGTTTTCTTTTTGTACGTGGGACTTTAACCTGGGGTGGTGACAAGTACTCCTTTGAGCCAACACGCTTAAAGTTAATGCCCGCAAACATAATCGTCGGCCATTTCTCTCGAGGAGCGTCGCCTGCCTACGCAGCTGTCGGTTGAAGTGTGGTAGGCGGATCGGTAATCTATGTCCTGCAGAATGACCTCAGTTTATTGGCACTCTGCCGCCGCACACAGTATTGAGGCATGGACCTTGGCGCTTAAATATTTATGACTACGCGGTAACGTTTGCTCTAACGACTTTTTTCTTGGGGGAACGTTTCTCATGCTTTACTGAGCGAGTGTTTCTCCTTTATTCAGCTCTTCTTTTATGATTTGTGACAAGTATGTTAGCCAACATTTCCGAGAACGTGTGCGCGATTTATAGGAGACTTACGATTTAAGACATCTGCTCATATCGATCAACGTATATACCTTCGGCTGACTGTTTCTTTAGGGAGCCGGTTTCGAGAAAAATAATTGCCAATGCGCTTCATTGCAGAGAACGATGAACTATCATACAGCTACGTAATCACTGTTATTCAGTTCAGCGCAAACCTACTGCCTTCATCTATACACTACGTCTTTGTAAACTACAGCGGCTGCGAATGTGACAATGGTGAAATATAGGTGTACCTAAAAGTAGTAATCAAGGTTCTGTCAGTAGTTGCTACAATCAGGGTAGTGCTATATATTAATGAACCTTACAAATGGCAAAGTAGTGCATGATAAATTTCTGTGATTGTATTAATTTAATGTTACGTTTACATAGGCACTGCCTCTTGAAACTAAACATTTTCGGCCTTGATGCTCATTAGGCTGTACTGCCGAAACAATGGAAAGGTGCGAATACCCAAAAAGCTTTATAGATATCCCGCGTAAAATAGTAGCCTACTTTCATCAATGAATATTTTCAAGAACGGACGCAAGCAATCAGGCGGTAAAACGTATGTGTTGCGGCGTAATGTAGTTGTTTGATAATGTCCCGACTGTCGAAGAATGGAAGATCACGAGTTTAACGTCCCATCGACGAGGAATCCATTAGAGATTGAGCACAAACCCACACACGACAAAGTTATCATTTCGAAAGAAGACTTCCCGGCACTCGCCTTAAATTATTTAGAGAAAATGCGTAAACATAAACCTGAATGGCCAGACAATTTCATCCCCTTCATCCAAACTGACGTGTGGCGGTAAAAACCACTAACAAATGTGATGTATAAGGTAAAGTGCTAACTGTGCTATCTTGGAAATGTGACTGCCATCTAAATAAAATTAATTACTGACATGCGACGCATGAAAGGAAACGAGAAGACACTCGTCTGAATACCATTACCTGTATTTTACATACGAGGTTCATTCAAATGAAACCTGGTCAGTGCGTCTACCTTTGCCTTACACGGAAGGTGGCACCACGTAACTGCGGATATCTATTGGTAGAGAGACTGAAGGGTGCGCACCGTTTGATGTCGCATAGCGCCAGTGTGGTCTCACGCCGAAGAGAAGGTGGTCACACAAGTTATCGTCCACTGCCGAACATACAGGCGAGTAAGCAGGAACAACGTGGAGTGATTCGATTTTTGGCGGCGGAGGGAGTTGGAGGCCATGAAATGTATCGACGGGTGAAGGCTGTGTACGGTGAGTACGGTATGAGTCGTTCAAGTGTTGTGGAATGGCACAAACGATTCCTTGAGGGGCGCGAGTCACTGGAAGACGATGCTCGTCCTGGACAGGCCTATCGTGTCATCACACCGGAAATGGTTGCGGAAGAGAATGCTTTAGTCTTGGACAACCGCAGAATCACCGTGGATGAAATCCATCGGTTACCCGCACCATAATGTATCAACGCTTAAACTTTCGTAAAATCTGTGCGCAGTGGGTTCCCACCAACTGACCGTCGAACAGCGTAATACTTGAATGGTGCTGTCTTCGAGTCATCTGCAACGTTATCATGAGGAGGAATACAGCTTCCTGTCGCGTACTGTCACAGGTGACAAAACATGGTGTCACCATTTTGAACCGGAAAGCAAGCATCAGAGCAAGCAGTGGAAATATGCGACTTCACCAACTCCACAGAAATCAAAGCCAGTGAACACAAGTTCTGGTAAGGTCATGATGTCTTCCTTTTTTGAGCTCAAGGATCCACTGCTTGTCGAGTTCCTGGAAAGGGGAACCACTATGGCGTTATCATCCTGCATGATAATGCCCGCTCACACACGGCCAATGCGGTGAAGACGACATTGCAGCAGTTTCGGTGGAAAACGTTGGAACATCCACCGTACAGTCCCGACCTCTCGCCGTGCAGCTTTCATGTGTTTGGACCTCTAAAACAAGCTATTCGCGGACATCGATTCACAGCGGACGACGAAGTGTGTGACTGGGACCAGGCATGGATCCGACTACAGCCTACTAGCTGCTTCAAGGATGGAATAGACCGGCTAGTGTAGATTTGGGATAAATGTGCCAAAAGTTTTGGCGTCTCTTTTTGAGTGTGTGTACTGTGTATAACTACATTTTTGAGTTAGTAAAATCGCTACCGTTACTTTACAGTAATGAACGAGTTCCATCTGAATGCCTCTTATAGTTTGGGACAGAAGCGGAGAAACCATAAAGAAACATCGGGACATGAGCATCCGTAACGTAAGTTACTACTAGAACTGCAGGGAGATGGATAAGTATGATCGTGTAAACTTAATCGTGATGAAGAAGAAATCTGTAACTAATGGTCATTGGCTCTGAGCACTATGGGACTCAACTGCTGAGGTCATTAGTCCCCTAGAACTTAGAACTAGTTAAACCTAACTAACCTAAAGACATCACAAACATCCATGCCCGAGGCAGGATTCGAACCTGCGACCGTAGCGGTCTTGCGGTTCCAGACTGCAGCGCCTTTAACCGCACGGCCACTTCGGCCGGCCTAATGGTCATTGTTGTTGTTATTGTTTTTGTTGTTGTGGTGATGGTGGAGGAGGAGGAACAGAAGCGTTACGTTGCACGGTCACGTGCAAGAAATAAACTGATTTTGCCCGTCCCAATGTCACAGGCTGAGGAACAAACACATACAGGTTTAATCATGGGAGCACAACAGCTGCTACTGTTGCAGCGTTAGCACGCCTCCGACAACTGCCTGTTAACTACGAAGCAGGCTATACTCCTCTGCCTTATTACCGCCCCGCGTACCTTCCGTGACTAAGTGTGCCTGCACGTGGACATTAACACGGATGCGCTTTGGGGGAAAAAATGACGTAAAACACGAGAGCAGCAGCTGAGTCACGCGGCGCAGATAACCGTCAAAATATTTATCTCGGTCCGCCGGAATGGTCAGTGGCTTTAGGCAGCACAGAAAGAGAATACGACACGAACTTTAACCTTTTAAAGCGCCAACGACGATGCCGCAGCGCGTCGGAAGAAATGGTTGCAAGAGGAGAACGAGGAATTGCGGGAAGGGGGGAGGAGAAAATGCAGTTGCCTGTAGAGCAGTAAGGCGGCGCAGCGAGCCAACGCCCGCTGAACGCCTGTTCCTTTACAGTCAATATTATTCTACAGAGGCGGACGGGGCCAAATGTTAAAGAGATCACAGCAGTGATGACACGGCAGAGGTGGACAGCATTCATCACGACACAGTTCGCTTCTTGAGCGTGACACTCATTTACGTGCACTCCTTCCGTGACTGATCCCTATACAGTTAACTGGCTCAACCGCAGTGTGAAAAATAAATGCAAACAATGGCGAGCAGAAGATATTTTAAAAAAATAGTAATAAATTTACTCCTGTTTTTTATGGTTCTTCTTCTTACACTGTACAGACATCTATGCCATAAAATACGCATCATCGTTCGAACGAAGATATGGTTTCTTCAAATTAACTGTTTCATTTTCCTCTACACTGATTCAAGGTTAACACGACTCGCATTCGGGAGGACGACGGTTCAATCCCGCGTCCGGCCATCCTCATTTAGGTTTTCCGTGATTTCCCTAAATCACTCCAGGCAAATGCCGGGATGGTTCCTCTGAAAGGGCACGGCCGACTTCCTTCCCAATCCTTCCCTAATCCGATAAGACCGATGACCACGCTGTCTGGTCTCCTACCCCAAACCAACCAACCAACCAACCAACCAAGGTTAACACGGAAAATATGTAACGGAATGGTACGTCTAGATTCACGAGACTTTTCTTGGGGTAATGGTGTCTTACCTGTGGCATGTTCTCAAATTTTTCTAGATAAGGCTTTAATGTCACGCGGACGTTTAGCTGTAGGTTATCAGAGCAGTAAAAACTAGGACTGGGCAAGGACGCGCCATGTTCGTTACTAAGCTAGAATGTCCGTTACAAAGCAAACATTTCGCCATTTTACATCACCCATATTTTGCGGGGGTTGTTCTTCATTGAGAGTTATTGTTCGCCCTGTAATGATTAGTTACAACTCTCGCTTGGTAGTCTGTAATTTTTTGCTTTAAAAATTGAACTGAAGCATTAAACCTTATGCTGATCAGGTACACACACGTGGAGTCTACGTAGCTACTGAACAGATTTTTTCAAATGACCTTTTCTTTGATATAAAACGCCTTGAAATGATATTTCTGATCGCAGTACGACCTTTTCTGAGATTACATTTAGTGCTTTTAGCCTGTCGTTTCATGGTTGAACTCTTTCTATATATGCTACGTACAACTCAAAAATTTCCTTATCAATCGGAGAGCAAATAATAGATACTGTTGTACTAAACACAATTCCCTTTGCCACGAATGTTTCACACTAACTGTATTTGGGCACTTTGTTTCATACACGACCGCGGGTTTTCCAAACACACATCTGTCTTCACTGTTTTCAAAGATCTAAAAAAATGACAATTTCTGTGCTAGAGGGGCATAAACGACGCTGCACATCTACACACAGATCACCGTATCCCAAAATAGAAATTATTATTTGTGAAATTATATTGCTTTCGGAAAGAGAACAATTTGAACCTGTAATGGCGAAAGTTCTGATTCACGAACTTGATACTTCAGCCGCAATTCAAGCGATAAGAAGCCTTAACTGCACGTGCCACAGACGGTTGAATGCCAGTAGTTGTTTTTATTTTGAAATATAGCAGTCTATATTTTCACTTTAGAAGAGGAGGTTACATCGAGTACAGCCGGCCGCGGTGACCGAGCGGTTCTAGGCGCTTCAGTCCGGAACCGCGCTGCTGCTACGGTCGCAGGTTCGAATCCTGCCTCGGGTATGGATGTGTGTGATGTCCTTAGGTTAGTTAGGTTTAAGTAGTTCTAAGTCTAGGGGACTGATGACCTCAGATGTTAAGTTCCATTGTGCTCAGGGCCATTTGAACCATTTTTACATCGTGTAGCAAAATAATTTTCTCCCTTTCAATTCCATTCGAGAATGATAAGTGGAAGGAAAGACTTTCGTTACTACTCTGCAAAGAGAATAATCTTTCTTGATTTATACTGGACGGTGGACTCCCGCACGTTTTCAGTTTTTTTCTTCTTTCTTCGGTTGTTCCACAGGCGATTGCTGAGCATTATGTAGTCCCGTATTGACAACATACATCTAAGCTAAAAATGGCAAGCTTCTTCTTCTTCTCCTCCTCCCCTCTCTCTCCCCCTCTTCCCTACTGACCGGGGCAGTAGATCGACAGATAAAACTGAAGATGTACCACGTAGGTTTTTGCTAGATATCTTTGTAAATGGTACTTTATTAGTGTTCTTCCCGTAAATCTACTGTACCGTCTACCTGTCCCAATGCTGAGTTTGTTGATCATTTCGTATAGGTATTTGATGGTTGTGACTGAGCGCCGTTCGGTATACCGTATGCGCCTTCATCAAGGAAAATTCTTACCACGTAACGAAATGAAGCTGCCTTAAATTAAGTTTTCCGAACAGAAAGGATAAAACTGATTTCGGGTTTTCAACACAGTTCAACACGTTATTTGTGTTGTATTATTCATGTATCCACATGCTACAACACATCAGGAACTATCAACTCCTAGTAATACGGCTCACAGCCTGTATGAACTGTCCCCATTTTCTGATTGTGGTTGTAGACGTTTTTATTCAACAGAACATTAGGAATTAACACCAGAAAAAGAATGTTGTCAAGACAATTTCGAAGCTATGCTTCATCTTTCAGGCCGTGAAGTCAAATTTAAGCGGAATTGTCAAGACAAAACAGTGTTACGTTCAGTATAACTATTGCTTGAAGGTATGTCAGTAACAAATAAACAACGTGTTCGGATCTTCACAGAACTCGTGTTGTAAAATGACGCTAATTCACTCCCTCTGCCATTTCACACACACACACACACACACACACACACACACACACACACACACACACAGCGCTGAAGTTGCACAGGAGAGGAAGAAGTGAAGTGGGTGACTGCCGCTCTTGGCCCACACGGAAAGTGCGCATGCGTGGAGCGCTATCCGCAGAAACGTATAGATGACGCCGGGATTGGAGGCGGAGGCTCGTAGCCAATTGCCGGTCGGGCCGTCGCGCAGATAACAGTGCAGGCAATTGCCCGCTTGCCTGCCCCAACCCCGGCAGCGGCCCTTTTCAACCACTTGCCCCGCTTCCCCATTCCGCCCGCCGGCGGCGCTCACGACGCGGAAGCAGACCGGGGCCCTCGCCGGCGTAATTGAACTACCTGCTCCGGGCGGAGAGCACCGATAATCAAATTTCGGTATAAAGTGGTGTGTAAAAGCACACCCAACCCCAACGCTCTGTCTCCTTCGTGCAAAGTTTCACGATAAGATAGTGTGCTACGTCGGCACCTATTAAATAACAGCAGGTATAGTAAACTAGCGATCGAAGGCGTTTTAGTAATTTTGTCAGCACGGCGACACACTGTTGCTGTGTCAGCACAGACACTTCTTTTTTTTTAATGAAAAATGCATGAGGACTAAATTTCCTACTAACAATACACACGTGCAATACGTAAGAAAGAACTGCACCACTGCATACGAGACTTACGTGAATGCGGCCTTCCATACCCCACAATTTTTGCTTCACTTTTGATTTTAACTTTCCAGGTATGTGTTGGATCAATTATAAAGAGAATTACTACATGGATCAATGTCCCTAGCAAGTATAACAAAATTTACTGCGTCCGTTTCTCATGGTTCATGGTGTTGCTATCGGGATGTAACAACGTGAAATATCTAATATAATATCTTCAATACGTTTGTACATCATCCACATGCATTTAGGCAATTATTTTAGCCTGAGGCAAGAATGCCGTATTTAATTTTTTTTACTGCAAATTCGACGTAATACTCACCGAGCTGCGCTTCGATAAATATGAATCTTTCAATGCGGAGTCGTAAGGAACAAAAGTGTCAGATGGTTGACGACTTAAGGCTTATATCCTCTTCTCCTCTCACATGTAGTGGAAAGGGAATGAGATGAAAATACGTGCCAATTTTAAAAGCTTTTCGTAGCCCCTCAATGAACGAATGGTCTATTATGACACTCTTGAGAAAGTGGAGGCGATGGCGGACTCCCTCGAACCTTAATGCCCGCAATACCAATGATCGAGAGTGAAGATCATGAGGAGATATAGTCATCTGTTCGGTTTCAAGGGCACTATATCACAACCTCATTTCAGCTCATCACGTGTCTCACTGTGTGTGAACACATGAAAACCCTCGCTAATAAAATGGCACCTGTAGGGTAGCTGCTCAAACTCGGAAAAAAAAAAAAATCCCTGAGAATTACAGGTGTGAGGAGGCAGATGGCTTTAAGATAGAGGGAGGGGGGGCATGCCACAATAATAGCTTTACTTTCCTCTCGGTTGAGTTATATACCAGTCATAAGTCAACGTTTAATTGTAGTTTCTAAACGTCGATAATGTATGTGGAATAATATTCATATCATTAGCACACTTTGAAATATTAAGTACTTGAAAATTTGTGATTTATAAAACTCAACGAAATTGTGATTCAATGCTAGGTTAAAAACGCAGAATCCCTTGAAATTTTATGAAATTCCTTGAGATTTCCCCGGTTTTTCCACGTGAAATGTAATTCTCAGAGAATTCCAGGCTTTCCAGAGGAATCGCCACCCTGCGCCTGGGTCAGATGGTGTTATTCGGTTACAACTGAAGCATCTGCGACCGAACGGCATCACAAATATTTATAATGCCTGTCTTAAAATGTTATTTCCAGAAACATGGAAACTCACTAACATAATCTGTCTTCCTAAGCCAGGAAACGATCAGATACTTCCACAAAATAAACGTCTGATTTCCCTGTTAAGCTGCCTGCCTTGGTAAAATTCACAAAAAAAGGTCATCCTTCACTTTCTCCGTGAATTCCTAACTTCTAGGGATATAAACTTTCCACAACAATTCGGATTTCGAGGCCAACACAGCACTGTGCAGCAAGAGTTAAGGGAATTCCAACGCAGCGTCACGCAATGGTGGAATAATATACACCTAGGTAAAGCTTATTGCCGGCCGTTGTGGCCGAGCGGTTCTAGGCGCTTCAGTCCGTACCGTACTGTTGCTACGGTCGCAGGTTCGAAACCTGCCTCAGGCATGGATATGTGTGATATCCTTAGGTTAGTTAGGTTTAAGTAGTTCTAAGTCTAGGGGACTGATGACCACAGATGTTAAGTTCTATAGTGCTCACAGCCATTTGAACCACAGCCTATTACAGAAGAAAATATTTGCAGATAAGAAACGTTCATCGTTAAATGGCACGTATTTTTATTACGAGGATTTGAACGAATACTTTCAACCTGAAAGGCGACGGAATGAAGAGGTGATGGTATGGGTGGTGGGGGAGAGGGGCGCAGTAAGGGGAGATGATGACGCACGAAACTAAACGCTGTACGTGACGAGTGAAGCATCTGTTACGAAATGAAGACTGCTCTAACCACCTAAAGTGAAATATCCTCTCTGACAAGGAACCATGCTGTGCAGCAGACATTATCGAGAGATATTATGATAATGTTTTCGGATAACAAGCATGCACTTCGTCGCCTTCTACAACGAAATGGAATTACCAGTGAGAAACTCTGAAAGTTATACCGCTGTAGTAAGGTTGGCAAACGCAGACACCTGCTTCCACACACGTGTTAGCATCATATATCGACCGGTATAAATCTCTGGCGAGTCACACATTTGTCCAATCTACAAGACCGGTTTCTCAGCTACGATCCGCCTGCGGAAGGAATCTTGGAGTTGTTTCTTTCGAACAGATGAATTGTTAACAAGGTGTTTACACCTTCTGAGAGGAAGGGGATAAGTGTGATAGATAACAGTAAACAGACCACTCAAAACACAGTGCAAGCGGAGGGAAAATAGAGGCATTTGTTCAAAGATTGATGCGGCGCTTACTCGAAAGCACCTGAGTACATTTTTATAGTGTACGTCCCTATACCTTACACGGAAGGTGGGGTACGTAATGTACCTGACTTTTATTCTTGTTTTTTTTCCCAAAGTTATATGATTAGCAAGAGGGTCCGGAAGCGATAGTTTACATGACAGAGTAAATGAAATATTTATATTACTCGTATTACAGTATTTCTGTCGTGAATTCTGCACTCGAGAAGCTGTGTGCATATGACAATTTCGTTGTTGCTCAAAATATGCTCCATGTAGGCACTAAGAATTAAGAAAAGCATCAATCGAGCCCGTTGCATAGAACTGAGTTGCGCATTGCTGCAATGAAAAATTTTCGATTATAATACGACCCCATACATTCTGTGAAGCCCACTATTTCGCGTATCAGCAATGCGGGGGAGTGGTGGTTACTACACAATAAGGCAAATGCAAATATGCCTGGACAGGAAAGAGAGGACGAAGAAGAGAAACATACGATGTACATCTTCTCTCTCACTTTTTCTCATGCCTAGCAAAACCATACGCGAGATTTGTGATCCATTCTCGGCAGCTCCCCCAAAGGAAATACTTGCAGTGCTGACATTAACACTGCGTCACTGGTTCATGGAACGTGACTCAGGACAGTAACGCTACAGTGCGGCTGCTCGGGGTTACGTGCAGAACCGCTGCACTTGTGCTTAAGTTCATCCATTCTTTATTTTTACCATTCTACTACGTTTGTTGCTTTGTAAATGGCGTTCCATTTTCACTGTAATTCTTCATTATAGTTTTAATCTTTCCTCAGAAACGACTCGTTTTGTCGTTATATGGGCGTTTATGGCAGCTGTTTTCTGCCCTTGCAAAAACAGGCACCCTTGTCGAAAATCAATTCAAAAATGGTTCAAATGGCTCTAAGGACTACGGGACTTAACATCTGAGGTCATCAGTCCCCTAGACTTAGAACTACTTAAACCTAACTAACCTAAGGACACACCACACACCCATGCCCGAGGCAGGATTCGAACCTGCGACCGTAGCAGCTGCGTGGTTCCGGGCAGAAGCGCCTAGAACCGCTCGGCCACAGCGGCCGGCGAAAATCTGTAAATATAAGCTTCTACTTGTTAAGAAACGGAAGGAACACGGTGTCTTTCCCCAGAAACGGCTCATTTTTTCATTATTTGCGCGCTTATTACAGCTGTTTTGCGCACTTTGGCAAGAAACAGGAGTACCATTGTCGAAAGTCTGTAAATAGCAATCTACTGGCCGTTATAATTCCTCCAAACGTTTGTGAGCCATACATTTCCTTAGACGTGGGAAGAACATGAACAACGCATGAATTATAATTGATATCGGTAGAAGGTAGCCTACTTCAACGCCCCATAGGCATTGAGGAAATCAGAGGAAGGGCAGTTGGAGAAGAACGCAGAAGAGTGCAAAGGATATGGAGATTAACGAAACATCGATTCAGCTTTTTTAGAATATTTACGGAATCCACCGTATACTACATTCAACATGTTATGATGGGGCTTTGAGCTTCAGTTTCAACCAGTGCACGGTCTCGCTTAACATGTACAAGCGCAAGGCGAACTGATGACACGCAGTTTCATACAGATTCTTGCCTAGTAGTCGGTCTTCTTAGTCAACGGGCTGACAATCAGAGCACGGTAAACAATGCTTTTCATCTGCTGAATGTGGCACTACAACCTGTTGACTTCTTGCACAGGCTCACAGGAGTAGCTGCAAAGCGGTTCGCTGGCCACACTGACTGAATACGACAGTGCAGCGCCGGTCGGTCAGTTCGCGTACCTGTACAAAGCTGTTTCACACGTTCCTTGAGAGTCTACTGTTAATGATTCCGCAGTGTTATTTGGAAGTGGTTTGTTTACTGACTGTACTACTCACACCGACGATCTGGATGTGATCAGGCTGCCAACTTCGAAAGCGAAGTCTTCTGGAACTTAAAACTGACCGCAGTTTTGCTACAATCAACAGTAACTTACTGGACACAGTTAACTCCTGCATACTAGTGTCTGATTTATCTTGATCATCCGAAATATATATTTGTCCACAATCAAACTAAAAAAATGTACAAATAAACGTTGTTTACCTAGCGTGACAACCTTTCTTCTAACTTTGTGCGTTACGAAAATATGAACAGTAGTTCATCTTTTTTAAATAGCACCCTATATTTTTATTCCGTACTCTATTCCCTTTCCTCAAGACCTGTCTCAAAAGGTGTCAGGGTGTACAATTCACTCGAACATTATTTTATTAAAAACTTAACACAAAACTGACTGCGACTCTCCCGTAATTGCATAGAGCGCTGGTACATGGAGTAACGCAACTCGTCTACTTGCAACTGGCAACAACAGCAGTACACAAATGGAAACACAAAGAAAATTCAGTCAATTGTCTTTAGTTTAATGTTTGTGTGAGTACAATGCACGGGGCGGTAATAATTAAAGTTTCGCCTCTTGAGCCGGTGTAAAAGAAAACTATTTACCGTATGAGTACCCATCTTTATAGGAATGACGTTCAGACCGTACGCTGGAGGATTTGCGCTGTTTTATCGAAACAGCAATTGTGCTGCTGCTCTCTGCGAGTATCACGCTTTAAAGGAATATGCAGAAGTCCACTTTTCGCGCCGGAGTTGAAGATCATGATTCGCGAGTCCAAATTAACGGCCTACTAGGGAACTGCTCCTACGGAAGGCTGACGACTAATTGCGACACAAATAATCACAGAAGTTCTTGTTACTATGGCTGAAAATTGTGGACGCAATGTGCAATCTTCAACCAGTGCAACAGCTGTGTCACGACAGCTGAACATTCCATGGTCCACCGTTCGAAAAGTGCTGCGAACAGTTGTGAAATGTTTTGTACTCATCAGGACCCGCTGCGTGGTATATGCTACTAGCCATTAAAATTGCTACACCACGAAGATGACGTGCTACAGACGCGAAATTTAAGCGATAGGAAGAAGATGCTGTGATATGCAAATGATTAGCTTTTCAGAGCATTCACACAAGCTTGGCGCCGGTGGCGACACCTACAACGTGCTGACGTGAGGAAAGTTTCCAACCGATTTCTCATACACAAACAGCAGTTGACCGGCGTTGCCTGGTGAAACGTTGTTGTGATGCCTCGTGTAAGGAGGAGAAATGCGTACAATCACGTTTCCGACTTTGATAAAAGTCGGATTGTAGCCTATCGCGATTGCGGTTTATCGTATCGCGACATTGCTGCTCGCGGTGGTCGAGATCCAATGACTGTTAGCAGAATATGGAATCGGCGGGTTCAGGAGGGTTATACGGAACGCCGTGCTGGATCCCAACGGCCTCGTATCACTAGCAGTCGAGATGAAAGGCATCTTATCCGCATGGCTGTAACGGATCGTGCAGCCACGTCTCGATCCCTGAGTGAACAGATGGGGACGTTTGCAAGACGACAACCATCTGCACGTACAGTTCGAAGCCGTTTGCAGCAGCATGGACTATCATCTCTGAGACCATGGTAGCGGTTACCCTTGAAGCTGCATCACAGACAGGAGCGCCTGCGATGGTGTACTCAACGACGAAACTGGGTACACGAATGGCAAAACGTCATTTTTTCGGATGAATCCAGGTTCTGTTTACAGCATCATGATGGTCGCATCCGTGTTTGGCGACATCGCGCTTAACGCTCATTGGAAGCGTGTATTCGTCATCGCCATACTGGCGTATCACCCGGCGTGATGGTATGGGGTGCCACTGGTTACACGTCTCCGTCACCTCTTGTTCGCATTGACGGCACTTTGAACAGTGGACGTTACATTTCAGATGTGTTACGACCCGTGGCTCTACCCTTCATTCGATCCCTGCGAAACCCTACATTTCAGCATGATAATGCACGACCGCATGTTGCAGGTCCTGTGCGGGCCTTTCTGGATACAGAATATGTTCGACTGCTGCCATGGCCAGCACATTCTCCAGATCTCTCACCAATTGAAAAAGTCTGGTCAATGGTGGCCGAGCAACTGGCTCGTCACAATACGCAGTCACTTCTCTTGATGAACTGTGGTATCGTGTTGAAGCTGCATGGGCAGCTGTACCTGTACACGCTATCCAAGCTCTGTTTGACTCAATGTCCAGGCGTATCAAGGCCGTTATTACGGCTCAAATGGCTCTGAGCACTATGCGACTTAACTTCTGAGGTCATCAGTCGCCTAGAACTTAGAACTAATTAAACCTAACTAACCTAAGGACATCACACACATCCATGCCCGAGGCAGGATTCGAACCTGCGACCAGAGCGGTCACGCGGTTCCAGACTGAAGCGCCTTTAACCGCACGGCCACACCGGCCGGCGCTCTTATTACGGCCAGAGGTGGTTTTTCTGGGTACTGATTTCTGAGGATCTATGCATCCAAATTGCGTGAAAATGTAATCACATGTCAGTTCTAGTATAATATATTTGTCCAATGAATACCCGTTTATCATCTGCATTTCTTCTTGGTGTAGCAATTTCAATGGTCAGTAGCGTATGTCATACAAGAACATTAATATTTCACGCTATGAGACGAAAGACACTGCTGTGATCGAGTATATTTTTATTGCAACAGGCCTATTTCGGCCTGATTGCCATCTTCAGATTACATCAGAAGGTCTTGATGTCCATACGACACCGCTGTCTTAATTGCTGGCACTACTATTTATGTTTGCTTGTTTTATATTAGTGGAGCTATAGTAGGCGTTAAACTTTAGCTGGAGCAATTATTTCTGAAGTTGCCCAGTCATGAAAGCTTATATCATAATGACGTTACTTGACAGCTGTATAGACAGTTGAATCAGCGATGTTGTGAATGATATCTCTAGTGCGGTTCCAGGCTGTCGTCGATGTAGGTGGTAGTCGCACTGAGCAACATTCGTAACCTGGAACACGGTGTGTAATTAATAAATATTACCCTCTCATGTGGAAATTGAAAAGTTTCTTTCAATGGTTTGTTCATTACCTCTCTTCCGCCTGTTCACATAAATTTTTCCACGGAGTTTCATCTTTCTACGCTCACTCGTTTTTGTTGGAGGGGCTCTCTCAAGTAGCAAAGTTTAATTGTAATCACGCTGTACACCAACGAAGAGAAGGTAAAAATGCTAATCGTATGTGGAAGATGTAATTTAGCAGGAAACTAGCTATAATACTGTTGTCCTATCTACAACAGGTGCTGTAAATTGAAATGATGTATTAAGTACAGCAAGGGCAGACCTTGATTAAAAACTACATCACCATTACTTTTATTTTATTGTGATCGAAGGCGGGTCTGATTTAATCCTTGTATTTCCATCTGTTTACTGCCAACTCCAGCAAGTGGATGTTACCCCGTGTTGGCGACAATGTTTGCTTGTACATGAGAGTCAGTCAGTTTTGGGTTACGTTTTTAATAACGTCACGCTTAGTTCAATGTAATGTATGAAATACGTTTCTGAACAAGCCTTTAAGAGAGGAAGTGGATTATCGAATACAAAACATATACGTTGCTGTTTCAAAAAGACGAACTGCTGTTCACATCCTCGCAACGGCCTAAGTTACAAGAAGAGTAATCATGCTGGTTGGTGCCCCCTTTTAGACAGACAACATTTGCTTTGATACATCTTTCACACTGGGGTGGCAAAAGTCGTAGGATAGCGGTGTGCACATACACAGTTGACAGTACCATCTCGTCCGCAGCTCGTGGTCTAGCGGTTAGCGTTGCAACCTGTGCATCACGGGGTCCCGAGTTTGATTCCCAAGACGGGTCGGAGATTTTCTCCGCCTGGGGACTGAGTGTTTGTGTTGTCCTCATCACTCGGGAAAATGGCGAGACTGGACACAATAAAGATTGAGAATTTGCACGGGCGCTCATAACCGCGTCATTGAGCGCCCTCCAAACCAACCATCATCATCATCATCACAGTAGCGTCTCGTACACAAGGTATAAAAGGATTGTGCACTGGCGGAGTTGTCATTTGTACTTTGTGATTTATGTGAAAAGATTTCCGACATGATTATGGCATCACGACGGGAATTAACAGACTTTGAACGCGGAATGATACTTGGAGCTAGCAACGGCCCCTAAGCTTACACACTATTTAATCTAACTTAAACTAACTTACGCCAAGGACGACAAACACACCCATACCCGAGGGAGGACTCGAACCTCCGACGGGGGGAGCCGCGCGGACCGTGACAAGACGCCTCAGACCACGCGACTCGATAATGATGTGCGCTGGGTTTACATGGAATGGACCAATCGCTGACTGGAAATGGTTATGTTCGGGTACTTGGGCACCATCTGAAGCCATTCATGGACTTCATGTTCCCAAACAACGATGGAATTTTTATGGATGACAATGCGCCATGTCACTGGGCCACAATTGTTCGCAAATTATTTGAAGAACATTTTGGACAATTCGAGCGAATGGTCTGGTAATCCAGGTTGCCTGAAATGATTTCCACTGAACATTTATGAGACATAATCGAGAGGCGAGTTAGCGCTAAAATCCTGCACCGGAAACACTTTCGCAATTATGGACGAATATAGAGGCAGCGTGGCTCAATACTTCTGCAAGGGACTTCCAACGACTTGTTGAGTCCATGTCACGCCAAGTTGTTGCAGTATGCCGGCCAAAAGGAGGTCCGACATGGTATAGGAGGTGTCCCATAACATTTGTCACCTCAGGGTATTTTGCTTCTGGAAAAGAAGTCATTCGTGGCGGTAAAGTTAAATGGGTCACGCTATGTGATAAATATTTTCGTCGTAGATTTAGTTTGTGGAGTCAAGGTAGCCAACAACACGATGGAATACATGCCGCCCTGGGGATGACAAGTGGAGCTTGTAGTCGTGTATGCCGTGAGGATTTTCCAGTCGAACTGCTGGGAGGAGGTGAGGTGTCTGGTGGCAGCTGCGGCCGCTAACAGGAACGAGGCGGCAGCCGCGAGACGCCCACGCCACGCGCGCCGCGGCCCACGCGCCAGGGAGCGGTAGGCGGTAGGTAGCGCAGGAATGTCGCCCCGAGCCGAGCAGGGCAGGGCAGGGCAGGGCAGAGCAGAGCAGCGACACGCGGCCGCTGCCGTGCTCACCTCAACTCGTCCGTCACATTTCGAGCGGATTACCAACGTACTGTATTGCAGCGACTTTCCCAGCTCGGCGGATCGAACTGCCACACGTGACTGTCTCGAGAAACGGCTCGCGGCAGCGGTCACATCGCTGTTGGTAACCTCTACGGAAGGGCACAACTCGGATAAAATGGCTCTGAGCACTATGCGACTTAACTTCTGAGGTCATCAGTCGCCTAGAACTTAGAACTAATTAAACCTAACTAACCTAAGGACATCACACACATCCATGCCCGAGGCAGGATTCGAACCTGCGACCGTAGCGGTCGCTCGGTTCCAGACTGTAGCGCCTAGAACCGCACGGCCACTCCGGCCGGCTCAACTCTGATATTAATGATTTTTTGGTGGAAGAGGAAATTACGGTTACGATAACAAGAGAAAGGAAGGCGACAGCGATAGAGGGGATACCTGCAGACGGGCCGAAAGAGGGAACAGATGTGCGGCTGGTCCCGGTGGAGGTTCGTGTCCTCCCTCGGGCATGGGTGTGTGTGTGTTTTTAGGATAATTTAGGTTAAGTAGTGTGTAAGCTTAGGGACTGATGACCTTAGCAGTTAAGTCCCATAAGATTTCATACACATTTGAACATTTAATTTGAGAGGGAACAGATATCCACCAAGAGGCAATGTACCACTGTTCAATTTGGAGGAGAGAAAGGATCCCGGCAGAATGGAAGCGGAAGCAGTCTGTCACCTGCCCGGTACTTAACCAAAGAAGACCCAATGAAACGCGGCTACTACGGAGGAATTACCTTGCTATGTACAGTTCGTAAGATCCTGAACACGCTGTCGCTGAAGCATAAACACCAATGTCGACGAGATACCTGCATTCCATCATGCAGAAATTACAAAGGGAAAATCAACAATGAGATCAACTGCATATAACATGGCAAGTGCCATCAAAGAGATGTGAATTTCGCAGATATGTCCAGTCTTTCTGTGGACTTCCAAAAAGCATGTGATAATGGTAAAAGGCAAGCAATATGGTAAGAACTGGAAAGGGCCCAAGTTCCATGAAAACTAACATCTATTTCTATGATAGAGATAACATGCACGGTGAAATAAATCGAAATACGTTGGAAGTTCGAGGTGACGACTGGAGTACCGCATGGAAACCACCGCCCTTTCTATTTAATCAGGAAGCAGAACGAGCACTGAGAATAGTGTTGTCATGTGATATCCGGACCTCTTCGGGACACTCTGAAATGGGGGTGTAGAAATGAAGTAAAAAATTTATTTGATGTAATTACTCTTTATTTAGAATTCAATTACATGGAGCGTGTTGCGGCATAAATAATTGTTACACCATATTTTTCGGAAGGTTTCACCTTTTTCTATAAGTCTTTCTTCCTTTTACGTATTTATAAAACTCCATGCAAATCAGCTTGTAGTTAAACTGGCACTGTAAGTTTGACTCGATAATCCCTGGCAACAGTTGGTTTCTTTCATCAATCCATTTGCACTCGTTGTTCGTATTAAGTTTAGAACGAATCGTTTTCTGATCGCTATTCAAATGGGAACAGTACGATTCTTCCGCGTGGCACGGCTTAAATAGTTCCAGCCCCGTACTACTAGAGAAGTCCGGTATTTTCTCAAGTGATGGCGTTAGATCAACAAGGAGTTTGCATCGTCGATACGGGATACGCAACATGCAACGCCATCTGTGAGACGACCCTGTCAACATAAACTTATTGACACAAATAAAACTAACCGAGGCTGCACTTACATGTTGCGCCAACAGATGGCCAAGCTCGTAACAGTATTTTGTAAAATAGGGCCAAAATTGGGGAGATGTCGGGACAAGAAGGTCCATAACGGTGACGGTCCCGATATATCAGGGTGGATGGCAACTGAGAAAGAGTAACAAGTCTAGCGTCAGCAATTCGGCTAGATACAAGGATCAACACGCTGGCCTACGCGGGTGATGCAGTTTTAATGCCACAGAATGAGCAAGATCTGGTTCAGATGCTACGAGGCTTGAAGATGAATATGGATACACCATAATGGCCAGAGAACGATGCCAGTCCTTTGGATCTGGATGGTTAAATCTTTGACATAGTAAAAGGGGTCACATAACGCATGGCAGTACTCAGTCAAATTAGTAGACCAGGAGCATTCCATAAATGGATCACTGTTGTTATCGGTAATGCTTTTCTCCGACGTCGTAATCGAAATACAAGACGTCGCGCGCAGCGTTTACGACATCCGGTAGGCGCGACACCACCGCCGCTAGGCTGCTCAGTCGCCAGCAGAGTCGCAATAGTTGCCAGAGCGAATCGATGACGTCATGACAGTCGACTGCCAAGCAGATCCAGCGACAATTGGTCCGTTGTTTTGCCTGACTACAGTAACCAACTGCCAGCCGCTAACGTGAGCAGTTCGAAAGAAATAGTACGTTAACAATTCCTGGATGGGTCAGAACCTCACATGGGCAACGGCCCAAAGCCATAGACGTCATATCTTCCGACCTATGTGTCGTACAATGATACGGTTTTCCAGACACTTCCCGTATTCAATCATACACGCCACCTGGAACTCTATACCGGATTGGCGAAACAGTTTATTTTTTTAAAATTATCTGGGTAAGCTGAAACTTATCCAACTTGATCCAGAATGAGATTTCCACTCTGCAGCGGAGTGTCCGCTGATATGAAACTTCCTGGCAGATTAAAACTGTGTGCCGGACCGGGACTCGAACTCGGGACCTTTGCCTTTCGTGGGCAAGTGCTCTACCATCTGAGCTACCCACCGACTCACGCCCCGTCCTCACAGCTTTACTTCTGCCAGTATCTCGTCTCCTACCTTCCAAACTTTGCAGAAGCTCTCCTGCGAACCTTGCGGAACTAGCACTCCTGAAAGAAAGGATATTGCGGAGACATGGCTTAGCCACAGCCTGGAGGATGTTTCCAGAATGAGAATGAGAATGATGTTTCCAGGCAATGGCTAAGCCATGTCTCCGCAATATCCTTTCTTGCAGGAGTGCTATTTCTGCAAGGTTCGCAAGAGAGCTTCTGCAAAGTTTGGAAGGTAGGAGACGAGGTACAAGCAGAAGTAAAGCTGTGAGGACGGGGCGTGAGTCGGTGGGTAGCTCAGATGGTAGAGCACTTGCCCACGAAAGGCAAAGGTCCCGAGTTCGAATCCCGGTCCGGCACACAGTTTTAAGCTGCCAGCAAGTTTCATATCAGCGCACACTCCGCTACAGAGTGAAAATCTCACTCTGGAAACATCCCCCAGGCTGTGGCTAAGCCATGTCTCCGCAATATCCTTTCTTTCAGGAGTTCGCAGGTGAGCTTCTGCAAAGTCTGGAAGGTAGGAGACGAGGTACTGGCAGAAGTAAAGCTGTGAGGACGGGGCGTCAGTCGCGCTTGCGTAGCTCAGATGGTAGAGCATTTGCCCGCGAAAGGCAAAGGTCCCGAGTTCGAGTCTCGGTCCGGCACACAGTTTTGATCTGCCAGGAAGTTTCATATCCAACTTGATGTTGGTCGCTAAGCCTTTAATGCACCATGCTTCCTACTTAAACGACGACTTTGTGAGGCATCTCTGAGGGGGCCAAGGAGGTGATAATCGGAAATGGGCGTTCCAACGCCTAAAAAAAAACTGCTAACGAATATTTTGCTTCCATGGGAATCCACATCCTCCAAGTGTTTTAACTACAGAAAATGTTAGAAGTACTGACCTGGCTGTTGAGACAGCTGTCCCACTGTGACACAAGGCGGTGCATGTCTGTCTCCTAAAATTCCCGGGGCTGCGATGTTAACCAGTTCCGTACGTACAGCTGGACGTCGTCGTCTGAGGTGACTCGCTTGCCCCTCAGGGCCTTTTTAAGGGGACCATTAATGGCGTAATCACAGGAACAGAGGTCCGAACTGTATGGCGGTTGGCCGAGAACCTGCAGGAGTGCCGCTAATGTGTTGACCGTATGAGGCTTTGCTTTGCCGTGGAGCAGAATGACCCCCGGGCGACATTGCCTGGTCGTTTTGATCTGCTCGCTTGGCGAAGGGTGGTCAAGGTTTGCGAGTAACGCTCGGCATTCACTGTTGTCCACTGCTGCAGGAAGTGAATCAGAAGGGGGCCACTTTGGTCCTGCACTCGTGTGGACGGTGACGTCCAGCTGTACGTGCGTAACTGGTTAACATCGCAGCCCCGGGAATTTTATGAGACAGCCATTCACAACCTTGTGTCACAGTGGAAATAGTGTCTCAACAGCCAGGGTCAATTCTTCTAACATACAGGTAATGGTTTCTGTAACTGTGCCTACGAGTCATTTCTTTTTGAACGCCCCTTGTATGTTATAGACTGTATTGTGCTTTATTGAAATCGCACTATTTGCTAATTTCGACCGTGAGCCGTCATAAAGTACACTTGCAATATCGTTTATTACAGTAGTACTGAACACTTTTTTTTTATGTCGCACACATAAAACTAGAAGTTGTACTCCATCGTAACATCCTCTGAGTGCTGCAGCCTGACAACCCATGGCCATAGATGTCTGCAATGAATGGTTTCACCGGTTAGTCAACGGTGTGTAGGCTTACACCATTACACAACGGCACCATTTTCGACCATAGGCCACGATGTTTAGTGCGATTTGTATGTGTCACACTGTGGACTAGCATATCGCCCTTATCTAGCACTTTCACTCTCACTAAGTACTTTTCTAGGGAAGGGCCTTTCGAGTTCAAAGGTGATTTGGCCATCTTTCTCGCTGATGTCGGTCTTGGCAAATTTTTCCGTTGGCGGCACCGGGAGTCGAAATTTTTACTCTGAAGACAGTGATGTATCAATGTCTGCCTTCACAAACATAACTTTTTCACCCTCTGTGGTTATACATGAACCATGACTAGGGTTGCCAACTTGTGTAAGAACATATACTTTTTATTCAGCTACCCGTGCAATAAGATAGTCGTAAAAATGAAATATTTTCAAAATCTGTGTCTTTATCTACTGAAATATGGACTTTTCGTACTTCTGGCTTCACAGATTTTGGTTGGCTTTAAAATGTTGATAAAATAAATGAATTACTCTTTATTTAAATGTACAGCACTTCTTTCCTCTTCCTGCTGTTTTCTTCGGTAAATGCTGAGGTTACGTCAGCAGAAAGCATGTAAGATACAATAGTTTAATTTTTTGGTGGCTTAAATCACTAGTTTTTTAAGCATATGCACCCACGTTTAGAGAAAAAAAGAAAAGAAAAAAAAAGAACAGAACACGCTGAACGACTAGAGGTAGGACGTTCACATTCACAAGACACGTCAATTAATATGTTCTGCAGAAATGATTAGCACAGGAACCATGTCGGCCCGTGGGTTCAAGGTCAAAATCGATATCGCGGCGCAACACCACCTACCGGTAAAATGTGCCTGCGGCTCTTGTTGTCATTATAAACCGAAGGTAATGGATCAGAGAGACTTGAGCAGATGCGCAGGATGCCTTGCAGACGTATGCGCGAACCGTACCGTCAGATCAGTGAGTTTGAAAGAGGACGCATGAGATGATGTGGTGCATTCATTCAGGAAATTGCTGCTCGTGTGGGACGAAGTGTTTCGACAGCGTAGCAGGCGTGTGCCGAATGGTTCACAAAATTAATACGTACAACTACAACCGAATACGTTAATTGTTTCCCAGCAATCGACTGTATAAATTTGTTTTCAACAGCAAACATAAGGCGCCTCATTGTTGGCGTGCTAAATTGATCAATGTGAGTTGGGATTGCTTGGGGGAAGAGACTAAACAGCGTGTTCATCGGTCTAATCGGATTAGGAAAGGACGTCGGCCGTCTGCACGGATAGCGAATACTTGAACTATTCGTTGAGAGATTTCTGGAAAAGTAAAGTGCACGTACAAAGGAAAATGGTTCAAATGGCCCCGAGCACTATGGGACTAACTTCTGAGGTCATCAGTACCCTAGAACTTAGAACTACTTAAACCTAACTAACCTAAGGACATCACACACATCCATGCCCGACGCAGGATTCGAACCTGCGACCGTAGCGGTAGCGCGGTTCCAGACTGTAGCGCCTAGAACCGCTCGGCCAGCCCGGCCGGCCACGTACAAAGGAAACCGCGCATATGACGCCAAGTGCGAACCAATGTTGAGCATTGTTAAAAGTGTCAGGATCATCACCTGGTCGGATTAAAGTAAGGCATGGAAGCAATTTACAGGGGTGCAGCTACATTTGTTACCCGATGAGGTCAGAAACGTTCCATGAACTTGAATGGGGATCTTCAGAGAAGTCGATGTGCTTTAACTGAAACTTTATTGAAGAAATTTAGAGGACCAGAGTGACTACGGGGAACGACTGTACTGCCTCCTACGCTAACTAGCGTAAGGGCAAAATAGAAGAGAATAGGGCTCGCGCAGGAGCATGCAAGCAATAGTGTTCTCTCTCTCTCTCTCTCGCCCCCCCCCCCCCCCCTCCCACTTTCGAGTGGAACAGGAAACTCACTGTGTAGCAATGGTTCAAAGTACCGTCACCATGCATTATAAAATGGCTTAGGAAATATATATGTAGATGTAGGTTCTGCTTCTTTAATGGTCTATTCACTGGTAACTGCGGAAAATGTTTCTTTGTGTTTACATTTAGTATTCCATTAACTCCTGCAAGCCTCTCTCCTAACTTAGCAAGGACGGCAATAACTCGTCAGTGAAACTGTTCGAGGCCTCTTTAAAAAGATTATAGCATGTATTTCTCAAAGCTTTTCACAATGTAAACGACATCTTTCACTTGGACCAGAAACCGAGTGCAATATTTGGTTACGTCCAAGTGTGGAGTAAAAGAGTTATTAGGCGGGTCCTGCGTTCGGTACATGCCAGTACTATGTACCAAAAATTGTACGCGCTGCAACATTCTCTCTTTGCGGTACACGTCATCAAATTAAGCGAATACCCTACAATCCAAACGCGGACTCCATGCGACAATAAAATTCGACCAATCCTTACAATTTATCGAAGAAACAACATTTCAATACTTTACAAATGGACTTCAGGGAGTGGTCCTCTTAGGATTTTTCATACTTACGAGGACTGGAACTTTAACAGTGGCAACTACTTACTGACAACTTATACAAAACAGACTCATATAGAAGTTCAGTTGTACTTAAAAAGTAGTCTCCAGAATTGTGCATAAACCGTTACCAGCTGTGTGGAAGGCGCAGGATACCCTTAGCAGCTCTAGTTGCGCTGATAGTTCGTGTGGAGCAGTCTTACGCCCGACAAATCTCTGTAGCATTTCTCAAGCGAATCACATGAAGTGTTGCATTCAATTTAGAAATCCAGTTGAAATCACAAGGCGTAACGTCCGAGAAGTGTGGTGAGTGATGCAGCACTTCCCAGTCCTCTTGATGGAACTATGGTTCAAATGGCTCTGAGCACTATGGGACTTAACTGCTGAGGTCATCAGTCCCCTAGAACTTAGAACTACTTAAACCTAACTAATCTATGGACATGACACACACACCCATGCCCGAGGCAGGATTCGAACCTGCGACCGCAGCGATCGCGCGGTTCCAGACTGTAGCGCCTAGAGCCGCTCGGCCACCCCGACCGGCTTGATGGAACTAATCGGTCGTAACTTGCTCCATATGCCCTCGAGCACTGTCCTGCAAAATGATGGCTTCTTTCTCCAAGCTGTTCATTTTTGGAACACAGCCTGCGACCAGCTTACAGTGAGAAGTGGCGGCGATTTCTCCAGCGCCCATTAATTTGCAGGGCAATGCTCCGACGCATATGGCACAAGCTGTGACGGATACGTTCGATCTATGGGACTGGGAGAGCCATATCGCCCACCGCACTCCCCGGACTTGTGACTTTCAACTTCGTTGCTAAGCTGAAGAAAGCACTTCAATGGCATTCGTTTCAGTACTGTTAGTACAGATCCGTCGGACAACAGGCTGTTCCACAACTGGCGCTGCTAAGAGTATCCTACGACTTCCGCATACCGGCAAAGGTTGGTGAATACTTTGAAGTGCAGTGAAAATTCGAAAAATGTTTCTATTTTGTATAAGCTGTAAACAAATAGTTGCCACTATTAAAGTTCCAACCCTCGTATATGACTGAAGGCCAGTGTCCGGATACATAATTCATAAAACGATTTGGAAAAAAAATCATCTTTGGAAATAGTACGTTATTCGAACGCACAAACAGTTAACGGTCTTGCCGCATTGGTAACATCGGCTCTCGTCAGATCACCTAAGTTACGCGCTGTCGGGCTTGGTTAGCACTTTGACAGGTAACCGTCCTATCTGCCGAGCCAAGCGGGGTGCATTGAGCCTTTGTCAGGCACACTGACGGACTTCTTGGTTGAGAAGTAGCGACTCCGCTACGTAAACTCACAATGGCCGGGAGAGCGGTGTGCTGACCACACGCCCCCTCCATATCCGCATCCAGTGACGCCTGTGGGCAGAGGGCGACACGGACGTTGGTCAGTACTGTTGGGCCTTCCGAGACCTGTTCGGACGGCGTTTGGTTTTTTAGTTAAGTACGAACAAGTGTAATTTTTAATGGATTCGTCGACAGCTCCATGAATACAGCAGTTGGTTTGAAATTATGAAGTCAGTGGTTCGCATCCTGTCATAACATACTTTTTCTAATTCTGTATTTCTAAACATTTAATAAATGAAAATGTTAACAAATACTGAATCATGATTTTTAAAAATACTTATTTTTCGTTACTGGTCGTATGAAAAAAATCTATAAATAAATCGAAGTGCCTTTTTGTTAAACGAAAGAAGTTATACACTCAATAACACTATTCAGCCTCTAGAAATAAAAATATTTGTTTTTCTATTTGATGTTTCCCATTTTTTTACTAAATTTTCTTTTATTGTAGGTAGATTCATTTTCATTCTCATAGTAATAAAAATTTAAAATGTTATTTTTTATTCAAAACGACGATTTAATATTGAATTGACATTTCCATATGGTAAAACACGATTTTTTTGAAATGTATGCTACTATAGAAAATCGGACCATCGACTGCACAATTTCAAACCAACTGTGCTACGCGCTGAGCTACCACTGAATTATTAAACAAATCACATTACTTTGCACTTAACACCGCTCAAAAATATTCTAATCTTAAATGGCGACTTTTTTTACTTTCATCTTACTACTTTAAGAAACTGATGTCCTGGAACTGACCTCCAAATTGTTTAAGTATGAAGAATTAGGAAAGGCTCCCTTCCTTTGTTAGATTATTTTTAATTGAAGACAGATATCCACTGTATCTGTTTGCTGCATTATGTCCCAACAGCGGAAATTTGTTTTGCACGATGACAAGGAATAAGGATACAACATTTCTTGTATTCTATTCACATCATACTTGAGCCAAAGCTCGAGCTTTAATCAGCCTCCAATAGAGTTCCCGGCGAGAGCAATATAATGTAGTGAATACATCTGCGGTTTCCTTGAATGAACAGCTGCCAGTAGTTATCAGATGAGACAGCGCTGCAAGGTTAAGGATGCGGCAGGAATAGATATGATGCGTGCGCTACCAGAGACTCCACCGATATACACAACGCGACATTACACAGAATATAACTGGTTAGTTACTGCTAAACATCATGATGCTGTGAGGAGGTAACAATGCACAGTTACACCGGACGAAAGGTCGCTGGAGGAAAGTTTTTACTCAAATTCTACGCGTTAAGAATACTGGTGTTTTACGCAAGGGTGTCCTCGCAAAACACTTCCGAGCTCACAACAATGTTTCTTCTCTTGCATCATTCACGACTGGAACAGGAAACGGAGGAATTGACTGTGCTACACAAAGAACCTTTCGCCACACAATACAGCGATCATAGGCAATGAAAACATTGTAACTCGACTCTTAAATTTTGAGGATAAGCAAAATCGGCTACTTAAAAAATAATGCAAAGTGATACAGAAATTGCTGCATATGTAAATGTATAGTATAAGCCTAGTTATTGACAGATTGGACAAATCCATGCACTTTCAAATCTCTCTTTGGTTACGGAGTTACTGTTCCCTGGAATTGCAAGGATTTCATAGACAGATGGAATATTGCTTACGATCGATAAGGTGGTTAAAGGAGTATAGACGCAGAAAGAAATAACTTAGTCCAGAATGAATTTTTCACTCTGCAGCAGTGTGCTCGCTTATATGAAACTTCGTGTGTGCCAAGCTCTAGCTTGATTGAACCAGGAACCTTTGCCATGAGAGGCCAAGTGCTCTGCCGAATGAGCTAGCCATGCACGACTCACAAACCGTACGTTCGATGCATATGAGCGATGCGTTTCAGGAGTGCACATGAAACAATGGAGACGCGCACACTACGGAGTGAAGCTGCGAAACCGCCGCGTTCGCCAACCACTGCTGCATCTTGCCGACAAGCAGCAATCGTTGTAGTTGAATGGAGCACTGAAAGTGCGTTACCAACCACCTCAATAGCTGTCTTCAGCCTGGTATGGATGCAACTAGTTTGGGCGCGGAATTGTTCAATGAAGGGCTGAAGAAAGTACCCTGACATATGGGGCACCTCTCGCAAGGAGTACCAAAGTAGGATTAAGAAGAGTCACATGGTTTCAAGTGTGTGGAAAGTTTTGTGGGGCTTTTGATGTGAAAACGAATCAGGAGAGAAATGATACAGGTAAACATCAATGCTAAACAATTTAGTTCAAATGGCTCTGGCACTATGGGACATCTGAGGTCATCAGTCCCCTAGACTTAGAACTACTTAAACCTAACTAAGGACATCACACACACATCCATGCCCGAGGCAAGATTCGAAACTGCGACCGTAGCAACAGTGCGGCTCCGGACTGAAGCTCCTAGAAACGATCGGCCACAGCAGCCGGCAATTAATCATTTCTGCCGGCCGGTGTGGCCGAGCGGTTCTAGGCGCAACAGTCTGGAACCGCGCGACCGCTACGGTCGCAGGTTCGAATCCTGCCTCGGGCATGGGTGTGTGTGATGTCCTTAGGTTAGTTAGGTTTAAGTAGTTCCAAGTTCTAGTGGACTAATGACCTCAGATGTTAAGTCCCATAGTGCTCAGAGCCATTTGAACCATTTTTAATCATTTCTGTCTGTAAATTAAACATTACTTCTTTTGTTAAGTGAACTACTACTTTGGGTTGCTGAGATTTCACTATCAGGATCACACAGCATGCTTTTCAAACCCCCTGGCATTTTCAGACACCTTTCCCTTGTGAATTTCGGTATGCACTCTTCGTACAAGACTTCCCAAACATATTTGCGAACTTTCCTTACTATTTTGTAGTGTTGTCTGGCCGATTGCATATTTATAATGCACAACAATTAGAATACAGCTACTACTCAGGTATCTGGAAAAGATGAACAACGGACGCTACAGCTGTGGTTTTACTGTAAATTCATCAAACGACTGTACATGCATCATCTCTTACGTCCATAAACAGTGGCACGAACGCTTTCAAAAGCGCGAGCTAACCCGCGTGTGAGTCCAAAACCTGCCGTTGCGTTTCTTGATGCATTCATAAACGAAATAAGCAAATACTGCCTGCTTTCTTCTGCCTGTTCGATTCCAATCCAGTACTGCTACACAGTTATTACTGGACACCGCGATCTCGCTGCGAGCACGTGCGGGTGTTGCTCGTGTGCATCGAGCCGTACTCACAGCTTACTTCCGCCAGTATCTCATCTCCTGAGTTCCAAACTTCACAGACGTTCTCTCTCTGTAACTTTCAAGAATAGCACTCCTGGAAGAAAGGAAACTGCGGAATGGCTTAGCCGCAGCCTAGGGGACTGTTTCCCAGAATGAATTTTTCACTCTGGAATTTTTTTTATTCTTCCCAGAATGAGTTTTTCACTCTGGAATTTTTTTATTCTGGAAACAGACCCTCAGACTGTGGCTAAACCATGTCTCCGCAATTTCCTTCCTCCCAGGAGTGTTAGTCCTGCAAGTCACGCAGAACTTCTATGAAGTTTGGAAGGTGGGAAATTAAGTATTGGCGAAAGTAAAGCTGCATACGGAAAACACAGCAATGGTTGAGCCCAAACAAAGCTGCAATCCTCGTGCAAAGACGCAAGTTCTTGTTACTTACGTCGCCTTTTGAAAAAAAAAATTATTCTCTAAAATTCAGTAGTAACCGCTCCTCAACCTCGGAACACTGGCCGTGAAATGTCTAGTGTAGTCCAAGGAACAAGCGATCATTTTCTTCGCAAACGAACCAAATGTTTTTGATTTCGGCCTATCTTGGAACATACTGTCAGCTGACTGCTGCTTATATTCCGGTTCGTTCAAAGTAGATCTGAAGTTTAGTTTGCTGTTACGAATTAGCACAGAGATTTTGCATTTTGTCGGTCGAATTTTTTGAATCATTACCTTACACCAACTGATGTGAGCTGGCTTCTGAGTTTCTGTAACTGCGCGGAATCCATCTAGAACATAACTATTCATGCAAAATGGAATGTGCTTTAGTCTCTATCGCACAAAAACTCATATGCAAAGCCTCTTCAATTAAGCTGCGTACAGCATCTACTGTGTTACGAACAACAGATGCTGATCTTCATGAAATTTATAGCTGACAGAAGCATGACTACGATGAAATTATGAAAGTCATTTGTAAACAGTCCTTTAATAAAGCGATTGATTACCAAAGTCGAATACAGCTCTTCGAGGCATTGTTGTTGACCTCGGGCTCTATGAAAATGGCAATAAATCACGCAACAAAAACCTTCACGTGGATTTCCAATATTCACAAGATTCCTTGCGTAAACGCTCAGTTTAAACAAATCACTCAGCCATTTTCTGATCAACAATAGCTGTGCCACGTCTACGTCTACATCGTGCCATGACTACTTCAATTCACACTTAAGTGCCTGGTTGAGGGTTCTTCGAACCACCGTCAGACTACTACTTTACCGTTGCACTCACTAGCAGCGCGTGGAAAAAACGATCAAAATCTTTCTTTATGAGCTCTGATTTCACGTATTTTATTACGATCATCGTATCTCCTCATGCGGGGTGGGGTAATAAAATATTTTCACATTCAGAAGAGAAAGTTATTGGTTGAAATATCGTCAAACTATCTCGCATAAAGAAAACCGCTTTTGTTTTAATGAATGCCATCCCAACTAGCTTACCATATCTGTGACACTCTCTCCCCTATTTCGCGATAATACAAAACTAGCTGCCTTTGTTTGAACGTTTACGACGTCCTCCGTCGATCATACCTGGTAAGGATCCCAAAGAGCATACCAACACTCTTAGGAGACGACGACAAGCACAGTATAGGCTCTTGACTAGACCTGTTGCGCCTGTAAGTGTTCTGCCAGTAAAACGTAGTCTCTGGTTTGCTCTGCCCAGAACTTCATCCATGTGACCGTTCCAACTCAGGTCGTTCGTAATTGTAAATCCTAGGTATTTAGTCGAATTGACAGCCTTTAAATTTATGTGACTTACCGTTTAACCGAAATTTAATGGCTTTCTTTTCGTTCTCATGTAGATGATCTCGCCCATTTCCTTATTCAGAGAAAATTGCCACATTTCGCAACAGTATGCACGTTTTTTTTAAATAATTTTGCAATTGGTTTTGATCATGTGACGACTTTACGAGAAGGTAAATGACATCATCTAAGGGCTACTCAAGTGGTCTCCTAAAAATCGCTTATGTAGATCAGGAACGATCCCCTGTCGATAAAACTCATTACTTCGTACGAATAAAGAGCTAGTTATGTTTCACTAGAACGATATTTTCAGAATTCGTCATCAATGCGTGTGAACAGTCCGTTTACCTTCCAGGAAAGACATTATTTTCTAATGCAGCATATGTTCCAAAATGCTACTGAAAATGGACATCGACGCTGGTGATTGGGTCCGGTATTCAGCGTATTACTCCTGTTTCCCTGTGTGACCTGGTGTGACCTGAGCAACTTTTCAGTCTTTTGGTATGGATCTTTCGTCGAGAGAGAGGTTGTGTGTATGACTGCTAAGTATGGGGCTATTTATCAGCATTCTCTAAAAGGAACTTTATTGGTACGCTATCTGAATCGGAAGACACGCCTTTATTAAGTGCTTTAAGCTGTTTCGCTACACCGAGGATATCTACTTCTCATTTACTCATATTGGCAGTTGCTCTCGATTCCATTTCTGTAATGTTTACTTCGTCTTCCTTGGTGAAGGAATCTCGGAAAACTGTGTTTAATAACTCCGCTTTAGTGGAGTATATCGCAATTGGTATCGCGCAGTGGAGGTATTGACTGCGTCTTGTCGCTGATGCGCTTCACATACGTCCCAACAGCGACACCTAGTGTCAGCAAGCGGACGCCTGTTTCGTCGGCGGTCCAGCGGGAGAAGGAAGCAGGCTGGCGCTGGCGGCGTGAAAGTGGCGGGGAGCGCCAGCGCCGCCTGTAGAAAGCTGAAGGTCAAGGCTAGGCGGGTTGAGTGAACCAGCCGCCGCTCGGCGCGGCGCGCCGCGGCCGACACGCGTCACGTACATTCTCGTGGGAGTGCTGGGCCCGCGCCCGCAAGGACACTCGGTCACTAAGTCATGATCCCCAGCAGCCGCGCCTCGCCGCCTCCGCATTTCAGAAAAAAAAAAAAACGAGGAAAATTACTGCGGCCGCAGCCACGGCCGCTCTAAAGAGGTACGACCGGCCCGATAACATCGGAGAGCTCTCACAAGGCGCTCGCTAATGTGGCCGCAGCGTGGGGAGCGCCGCCCAGACACCGAAGCACAGACAGCTTCAAAGCCAAGTACCAGCATGCGTGCCGCGACGCAACGCAACTGGTGAAACAATCGTCCGACGTCCACAACAGGCAATAGGCGAGGCGCCGCAGAGACACTCTGGGCGCGCTACTAGTATCGTAAACAGGCCGTATGTGTCTTTTGAGATGTGTCAAGAATTTTACTGGCGACTGTTGAAAAAAGTGACCATGTTCTTCGGAAATCCCGCTGGACCTTGTATTAAAAGGTGACTCTGAAACACTTTTAGTCCGTGCAACGTGCGTCGCAAAGAATCGTAACAATGAACTTCGGACTTTCCATACACGAATGGAATAGTTCAGGAGTGGCTTATATTAGTACGTGGTGGTGGTGAGGACGGCGGACTTCGCCTTATGGAATGACATGGGATAACTGTAGGTATCTGGTCTCTATAACGATTAGACATTTGAACATCGAGCCTCGAGCAAAAATAGTAACGATCTGTTCGGTGTGATGTAGTTTATTTGATTGGTGCATAAGTTTGTAGAGTTTTTTGATTTTCATGTTAGTATTCATTGCTGTAGGTTTATTTGTCGAGCGTCATTTTTTATTTGTCCTTCACTGTTGCTATTTGAGTTTGCATATTGTCATTTTTATCATTTGGAGATAGTGAGTGTAGCTGTGGACGGCAGAAAATGGAGTGTCATGTGGGGAAATCGGATCATTTCCAACATTATCATCTGCTTGATTTCATTGGAGTGTGGTGACAGGAGCGGAGGCAGCCACAAACATTTGTGCCTTGTATGGGGGAAATGTCATTGGAAAGAGCACACCAAAAACTGGTTTTCTTGTTTTGACGCTGGTAACCCTCCACGTTCATGGCACCTTCAGTGTTTGATGAAGATCGTTTAAACGTCTCAATCCACAATGATCCACGTCAGGGTCCTCCAGAAGCGGCAAATGTGATGAACTGTTTTCATTCCACCATCCTGAGACATTTTTCATGCAATGAGGAAGGTTCAAAAATCGAGTGTAAGTCTACCGCATGCTCTAAGCTAAAATCACAAAAATTAGCGGGTGGCCATATGTGCATCTGTGCTTCCTCGTCATCAATCGGCTCGTAAACAACACCGACCATTCCTATCCTGTATCGTTACTGGTGGCGACAAATGGAATCTTTATGCTAACATACGGAAAATACAGCAATGGTTGAGCTCAAACAAAGCAGCAATCCTCGTGCAAAGACGCAAGTGCATCCACAAAAGTAATTTCATGCATCTGGTGGAAAAACGACGGTGTTGTGTGTTACGAACTGCTTCCCCGAGGCGCGACCATCACAGCTGACATTTGCTAAACACAACTGAGACGTCTTGCAGATGCAATCCACGAACAACGGAGAGGAAGACTGCATGAAGTGTGGTACTCCACGATAGCGCCCGCCCGCATTCTGCTAGACTGACGAAAAACACTATGCAGGAGTTGGGTTGGGAACTCATTCCGCATCCGTATTTTTCACTTGATCTTGCGCCCTCAAGCTTTCACCTTTCACGGTCTCTATCGAACTACCTTCCAGGAACTTCATTTCCGGATGAAAATGCGATCCGAACATGTCTTGACGTGTTCTTCGCTTCAAAACCACACGAATTCTACAGTTATGGAATCTAAAAGTTACCCAAGCGTTGGCAGACTGTTGTAAACAGTGAAGGAGAATACATTATTGGTTCCTAAAGCCTCTATTATGTATAGCTGTTGCGTTTATTAAGCTTATGGACAAACGCTTCGAAATTATGCACCAACTCAATAAACCGCGGTTCTGTATTTCTGCTGTTTCTCAGTGTGGAGTACATGGACGGGCTTCAAACGTATCCGGGCACATTATTACTGTAATGCCCTTCTGGGCTGCGGGGAGAAAGAAATAAAGAAAGAAAGAAAGAGAGAGAGAGAGAGAGAGAGAGACCAGGGCAGAGCGCACGGCGTTCACCCCTAAAGCTCGTAAACAATAACAGACGTGCAACGGCAGCACACACTGGTGTTAGAAGTAGTGGCGCGTTAGCACCACCGGCGACGACTCGTCAAAAACGGGGTTAGGGATGTTAGCTACCACGAAAAGTCGTCTAGGATCACAACGGGAGCTGGTTGTGAATCTGGCATGACAATAACTAAGCCTGGCCAACTTGGACCCTGGATCGCCATCACCGCTCGTATTGTTGTTCTCTTTGGAGTATCCAGCATTTCAACAATACGAGTTTTTCAGGTTAATTTCTGATACGGGATGTTGAGTTGACGGTGGGGAACTACACACTTCACTGCCAGCGGACTGATTAGCCGGACACACGCTTTTCTAACTGTGGGCTGTGTAGTATCTTAGTTAACAAAGCGCCTTTCATAAAGAAAGAAAAGAAAACAGGAATAATAGTTGCGTATGTCGTGAGCACCGCTCGGCACAGTAAAAGTATCCTATGAATTACGGTGGCAAAATTCTCGGAAATTCTACAGTAGAGAACCTATTGCTAAACATACCATCACGTTAATGGAAGACTGTCTAAACTCTCACGACTTAAGCGACCTCCATTTTTATAATAGAAAATTTATTATTTTAAGCTGTTGAACAACGATCTGCAGAAAGCCGTCACATACCCGGCAATACGAAGGGAAACGGATGCTGTTATCCATAACCTGTTCGGAATAGATACGAGTTAAAGCTCTTTTTTGCTATGATTTTATTCATAGCTGTCATTTTTTCAGCCACTGTGCTATATATTTTTTCACAATAGTAGATTTCTTTCACTTACCCGGTTCCGACAGAGTGATCTTCTTCGGAACTTCAATTTTGGCTTAGCAGACGCCAAAACCTTCGGCAATGAAGCATTATGCCATGGTATACAGCAAAATGCACTTAGTCCGTTAGATAGTTATAATCACAGATTAATAACTTAGGAGAGCATTAATCACATTTACGTACAGAGCCAAGTGGGTGCGTACCATGATACTTCACTAACGAAGGTAATATGACATCTAAGCCAATACTGAACTTCCAAAGACGATAGATTGATCTGTAGAAGCCAGATCCATCTGTAAATTAAGCATTTTTTTTTTATTCGTATGACCGGTTTCGGTTCATTCAGAACCATCTTCAGGTCTGATATTTCAGTTACAGGAGTAACCCGTCCAAATACAGCAACTTTCACATGCTGCGTCACATGATGTGACAGATTATAAGTAACATTATAAAATCACTGATTGCTGTTATCCCATCAGACATTGTCTGTTTTTGCAAAAAATGTAAATTAAGCGACATAAATATTCCAACTCTACAGCTGACAATTTTATTCTGAAGAAAATAAAAATTGTTACTATCCTTTAGCTATGTGCCACAGTGCTTTTTATGAATTCATCGCTTAAAGAAATCGACTAATTCAGTCTCACCTAAAACTAGATGGTGTCGCGATAAGGCAGAGGCCAAGACAAAAGCCTGAAGACACCGACTGGCCGCCTGCAATTTGCACGCAAGTCAGACCGGGCCCGCACCGGCAGCAGCCAGTGCCGCCAGCCAAGGCCACCCCGCCGCAAGGTCGCAATTAGCATAGCCGCCACACTGATACATCATTGCCATTATGGCGATATTCCCCCTGCTCCTTCTTACTGCCACAGACTCGACCACATCTTATGTAATCTCTATGGAATCCGGGCATATATAAACAGTTCTCATTCGCACGCGTGTCATCCGGTACCTTACTGTAGCAACTCCCCCCCCCCCCCCCCCCCTCGATGCTCACTCTCTCCTCGCCTCCCTGTCTACGAGAACTATCCCGAAAGCAACAGATGTTTTGAAACAAAAAGCTGGAAACACTGAAAAACCAAATTTTATTGTATATATATTTAAATGTAAACTCTTAAGCTACTTTGCTATATCACCGGCATTCAAATTGAAGCATTTATTGTACCGGCACAAGATTTTTCAGTAGTGTCTCTTTAGAGATCTGTCGCCTGCGATTACGACTGCTTGTTTTGTATCATCCTCCTTAAGTTTGTTAATGTCTGATAACACCTCTCTGAGTTAACTGTCGTGCCACGTTAAAGGAAATCAACTAGAGTCACTCACAGAGAGACCCGAAACACAGCAGCCATGATCTTTCTTGCTGACAACGTTTGCTAACACTATCTTAGTTTCTTGGTAGAGTTTGTGTGTCGCCATTCCATAGCAGCCTTTTTGTTTCACAGCTGATATGCTTCGCCCAATACGATGCTGCAGTGCCTGTATTATTCCAAATTACGATCCAATGTTCCTTCGGACATGCAGAAGTATAACTGAATGACGACAATGAAAAATCTGTGCCGAACCCGGATTTCCTTTTTATCGCGAGCGGCCGTCTTACGATAAGGCTATAAAGTAACTTGTACGATGTCGACGAATGAATACAACATTGCAGTGTCTGTGTTGCTCTGGAGTACGATGCAATGTTCCTTCGGATGTGTATGCGTGGAAGTTTGGGTCTGGCTTTGACCCCTGCTCGGACAGCCTAATAGTAAGGCGAACGCTCGCAATAAACGGGAAATCCAGGTTCGAGTGCCGGTCCGGCACACATTTTCACTGTCGTCATTTCATTATACGGCTGATGGTTATCCATATTCCTAACTGCTAATACATTTAATGTATTTATAGTTCTGGTGAGATCTCCTACGGTGTGGTAGCGTGACATATAACGGAAACTACAAACATTAAAACAAGTTGTCCATCACCCCGATTCCCAAAACTCCTGAAGACAGGCGTTGACTATGGATATTGTATCACAGACACAGTCCCTTTGACTGTCCAAATATGTCACTAAACCCGCCCAAAGATGTAAACAACCACGCATGAGCAGCGCCTATTAGACGGAGGGGGTCCACAGCCGATGAGTTCCAGTCATTCCACCATGAAAGAGGTACACGGCTCGTGTTTGTCTGTAGTTCAACCATGCCTAGACGGTCGATGCCGCGGTTGGATCGCGTCCGCATTTTTACTTTGTGCCAGGAAGGGCTCTCAACAAGGGAAGTGTCCAGGCGTCTCGGAGTGAACCAAAGCGATGTTGTTCGGACATACAGAGAGACAGGAACTGCCTATGACATGCCTCGCTCGGGCCGCCGAAGGGCTACTACTGCAGTGGATGACCGCTACCTACGGATTATGGCTCAGGGGAACCCTGGCAGCAACGCCACCATGTTGAATAATGCTTTTCGTGCAGCCACAGGACGTCGTGTTACGACTCAAACTGTGCGCAATACGTTGCATGATGCGCAGCTCCTTCCCGACGTCCATCTTTACAACCACGACATCATGCAGTGCGGTACGGATGGGCCCAACAACAAGCCGAGTGGACCGCTCAGGATTGGCATCACGTTTCCTTCACTGACGAGTGTCGGGTATGCCTTCAACCAGACAATCGTCGGAGACGTGTTTGGAGGCAACACGGTCAGGCTGAACGCCTTAAACACACTGTCCAGCGAGTGCATCAAGGTGGAGGTTACCTCCGGTTTTGGGGTGGCATTGTATGGGGGCCTTCGTACGGCGCTCTGGTGGTAATGGAAGGCCATCCTCCGGTCGACAGTGCAACCATATCGACAGCATATTGGCGAGGCATTCGTCTTCATAGACGACAATTCGCGCCCCCATCGTGCACATTTTGTGAATGAGTTCCTTCAGGATAACGATATCGGTCTGAGGAATCTACGCCGCATCGCCGTTGAGAGGGACAATCTGGACCAACAGTGCCTTGATGAACTTGTGGATAGTACGCCACGATAAATATAGGCATGCATCAATGCAAGAGGACGTGCTACTGGGTATTAGAGGTACCGGTGTGTACAGCAATCTGGGTCACCACCTCTGAAGGTGCAATGTGTGGTTTTCATGAGCAACAGAAAGGGCGGTAATGGTGTTTATGTTGATCTCTATTCCATTTTTCTGTGCGGTAATGCAAAACTTTTTCTGATGTGTGTATGTAAACAAAGGCATTGTAATTACAATATTGATTCACTTTGGGTAATCTGCATTCCAAAATCATGGAAACACGAATAAGAGATTCGTGACTGAGACGGGACAGGAAAAAAAAAAAAAAAAAAAAAAAAAATGCTGTCAGTTCTCAGTTGTTTATACAGCTAAGTGAACTTCTACAACTACGATCGATGAAACATATAAAAGGTGAAAAGTAATGGTGAGCCGTTTCTGAAAGGCAACAGAGGCATGAAAGACTCACAAATACATTCAATTCTGGTCCGCAAAATGTTATTTGCGTGCGAGCACCGTTAACGAAACTGCGCGCCATTCAGCGCAGAATGGAGACGGGCAGCCGTTCCTGCCGGCGACACAGCTCTGAAAGCGTGGCGTCCCGCAAACCGTAGCACTCTTTCAGCACGTTAATTGCATCCACCTGCTACTGCTGACATTTAGTACTGAGCGCGCCTCGTATTGTGAAATATTAGCCTCATTCTCCCAGCGATGTAGCATGAAACTTGTCTTTCAACACTCCTCTCTCCTCTGTTAAGACCACGCGCAGCGAAGCATACTGTGATCCTCAAACCTTCCTCAGTCGTTCCGTCTTGCAGTTCACTTCGCCATCATTTCTATTTCTTTTCCAAGGTTCTGTAAAGCACTAGTGAAGAAAACAAGGAGCAGCTCTACTCTATTATACTGAACAAATGCGATCGTCATGGCAAGGTCATATAGTACGATAACCTGTCAGTAACTTGCCTCTATTTTCTCAAATAGCAGGAATGGCAAAGTATTCACGAGACACACAAAATAAAAGACACTGAGTTACAATAAAAACTTTCTCTGGTTAGCGGCGATGGGGTTAGAAGCAGATCTGCAGTCTCCGTGATGCTTTTTTCTTCAAGTTTTACATATTTCAACCATGTATAGCAGACACGTTCCCCTTTTTCCGTTGATATACCCCTTATTATTGAAATCCAATGTCTCAATAAACGGGCGATAATCTGAAATTTTGTACGTATAAAATTTGCGCAAAACTTCCCTACCAATCATCCAAGTACGTCACAATTTGCCACTTGATTGATCATTTAGTCTTTTTTGTCCTTTATCAAACACCAAAACTGTCCCTTCTGAAATACCATTTCTAGGGTTCTGGCTTTACAAATTAACATTATTTTGATCTTATTTAAGGGATTTTTCTTGGGAATTTGTATCTTAATACTTCTTTACTGCGCTTATTTCCAATAATCATATTTCATAACCAGAAGAACACACAATCGTCAACAGCTTTCCTATTCTTGTGTACTGCACTACTATTTCTACGAGCTGTCTGAAGAGTCTAACACACAATAATGAGGGGCAGAAAATGGATGCTATGCTTATACCAAGTCGTCGTACTGAGAACTGTACTCAGATTAACATAACTTTATCACTCACAAAAAGGAGTGGGGGGGGGGGGAGGGGGCGGCAGTGTTGACAACATGCAGTTAACCACACTTCACAAGGCACTGCGCATACCTACTAAACAGACAATGCAGCCAGCACTTGGCGCTCGGCGAAGAACAAAGATTCACTGGGTGGCCTCTACCACTTAACTAGCGGAGACGTCAATCACAACGTGATTTTAATCATGTGTCGCGTTCTGCCAAAGATGACAAACAGCTCTGTGCTGTCGCCGCTTGTAAACACGTTCCAGGGCCGTAATAATACCGCACACGATCAATCATGAGGCGCAAGGTTCAGAGATTGGCTGTTGTGTGGTACTTCTTTGTGAATGTGCGATTTCTCCGGTCTCTTAGGCTTTAATTCACCATATTCGTCTTAAGCGGCCGTGTTGAGTCATTTCATTACACTTTATCAGGCAGTCACTTAAAGTGAAGACGTGACTTGCGTCGTTGTTTGTCCAGAACATCCTTACCCTTTGCCGCTTCACTACATACTCTGCAAGCCACGGTACACACACACACACACACACAATGTTTGAAGCCCCTAGACGATGAAACAGAGGCGAGCAGTATACCTTCCTGTCCAATAGTGGCGACTAGCTGATCAACTTGTCAGTACGTCGGATCGCTTGTCGGCACGTCGGGTCTGCGTGAACGTCGATGACAAATCGTCTTCGAACAAGCGGAGAGAAGAAAATTAGGAATAATAATAATCTCATCTAATTTCGGTCTTGGAATTTCTACAGCACAACACAGATACAGCTCAAATACCATCAAAAATCACCATCTGCGGCTGAGAATTAACGAGGAATCTGGCTGGAGTAGCGATGTAATGGAGATGTTTCTACTATCCCGACCGAAGCAGGAAGCGGAGAATACACAACTGTTTGTTCGAAGATGCAAGTGGTTTATCGTAACTGTTACTTTTGAATAACAGCACTGTGTGAAATTGTATACAACGATATTAGTTAAACAGCAAACTTCTCACGGGAGAGGAAGAGTTAACTATGAAAATGAATTAAGTCGAACAAATAGAGTCTAGCACTAAGTTGTATTTGGTATAGAGTAACTTTGCGTCTTAGTATACTTTTGCTTCTTCGAGGCTCGTGCGTCAACCCAGCTCCAGTAAAAAAAAAAAAAAAAAAGTCTATTTTCCACTTAAAACCGGTGGAGGAGACAAATAACTGCCGTACCATAAGGTGCAATATTTGGAATTCTGAGTTTGCTTGTCACCACGATCCGTACCACGAATTTGTCGGCATGATTTTACTTAGCTAAATAGTTACCATTATCACCAAGGTAGTCATCGCTCATTAAAATATTTCGTAAAAAATTTGGGCGTTACTTATATCTGCTTTTGTCTCAGTTAGTCCTAGGTGTATTAACGACGCCGATTCTGCTCTTGCTCGTTTTTTCCACAGAGCCAGGGGCCTGAAAATATTCAGTCTTGAGGAAAAAAAAACAACAACAAAAAACAAATGTAGCAGACCATTGTTTTGTAACCTTTATATTTTTTGTCGGGTTCACTGAAATTTTACATCGTGGATGTACGAATGTGAAATTTCACTAAATATAACCACAGCGAACATTATTTGAGCTATTTGTAAACAACAACATTCCTCTGGAGTAGGCAGAGTCGGCTAGAGATGTTCCTAATACGGCCAGTGTACGTCTGGCAACGTTATCGTTTCGGATATTTGATTCTGAAGTATGAAGTTCTTGTTTGAAGCTTTCTGCTTCGCTTCAAGGCGGCTACGGAGTCGCGGCGGGCAGATGCTTAGCGCCGGCTGTATTGCCTCGTACAGGCCGGAGTCACGGGGCGCCGGAGCTGCTGGCCGGACCGGTGCACGCCTGCTATCGATAATCGCGGCGCGGCGGCAGGTGACGCCGCGTCTCACAGGCCTTGAACCCGCTCTGCCGTCTGTCCGCACCGAGAGAACCTGTCCTGGCCGGACTGGTCGCTGGCGGCCGTAGTAATAATCACCAACAAACATCCGATGCACTCGCTTCCACGCCACCATTTATCATCATCATCATAGTCATTATAAATTGTGACACGTCCTATAGTGAATGGTAATTTGATTTGGCATATGGCAGACTACATTGTATTATACAGTTACACACTATGCTGACGGAAGTCATGGGATAGCGGTATGCACATATGCAGATAGCGGTAGTATCGCGTACACAAAGTATAAGAAGACGCAGAGCATTGGCGGAGCTGTCATTTGTACTCAGGTGATTCTTGTGAAAAGGTTTCCGTCGTGGTTATGGCCAAACAACCATTTCGGAAATCGTTAGGGAATTCAGTATTCCGAGATCCACAGCGTCAAGAGTGTTCCGCGACTGCCAAATTTCAGACATTATCTCTCACCACGGGCAACGCAGTGGCCGTCGGCTTTCATGTAACGACCGACAGCAGTTGCGTTTGCGTGCAGCTGTTGGTGCTAACAGACAAGCAACACTGCGTGAAATAACCGCAAAAATCGATGTGAGAAGTACGACGAACTTATCGGCTACGTCGGTGTGGCGTTAATGGGCTACGGCAGCACGACATCGCCTGCAGCGCCTCTCCTTGGCTCGTGACTACATCGATTGGACCCTAGACGAATGGAAAATCGTGGTCTGATTAGATTACCCCCCGATTTGAGATAGTAAGAGTTGAAGCTACATTTCCGAGTGTGTCGCAGACCACACGAAGCCATGGACACATGTTGTCAACAAGGCACTGTGCACGCAGTTGATGGCTCCATAATGGTGTGGGCTGTGTTTACATGGAATTGACTACGTCCTCTGGTTCGAATGAATCGATCAGTGACTGGAAACTTATGTTCGGCTGTCTAGAGACCATTTGCAGTAATTAATTCACTTAATTTTTATGGATGACAATGCGCCATGCTACCGGGTCACAACTGTTCGCGATTGGTCTTAAAGAACATTCTGGGCAATGCGAGCAAGTGATCTGGCCACCCAAAACGTCCGACATGAATCCCATCGAACATTAACGGTACATAATCGAGGGGTCAGTTCGTGCACAAAACCCTGTACCAGCATCACTTTTGCAATTATGGACGGCTATAGAGGCAGTATGGCTCAATGTTTCTGCAGCGGATTTCCAACGGCTTGCTGAGTCCATACCACGTCGAGCTGCTGCACTACGCCGGGCAAAAGGACGTCCGACACGATATTAGGAGGTACCCCATGACTTTTGTCACCTCCAGTTTACAATTTTTGACGTCAGTGTCAGGAAGAATTTGCTTTGCCCAGATATGGTGTTAAGTGCACTCCTGCACTATGTATTGAAAGTTGCCGAGTTTCTATTCGCAATTGCAAAATGGGCCAAACACTTTTTTTCCACATGGAAAATATCTACATATCCCATGCTTCGCGCAGATCCTATCTTTTTTCCACGTACATGGGGGACTTTGAAATCTTCTAGTTTATTGTGGGTGTTTAGGTCGGTTTATATTCCCAGTGGCGCTTGCTGGATCCGTATTTCCTCTTATTTATGGCGTACATCAAATGTTTAACCAAGAAACTTTGCTGCAGTTTTTATTGCTGGTTGCCTGGATTTTATCCTGTCAGGCAAGTAGCTGTGAATGGGAAGCTTCTTATACTAATATAACAATGTTTGCGTGGAGATGTATGGCCCAACGTTGGCAATCAATAAACTGCTGTAATTTTTAGAAATCCTGTGGCCGTACCCACCGTCGCTGTTCAGCCACACAGGAGAGTACTATTCCGCTGTGTTAAAATCCAATGCAGAACAGTGAAGCGTTACAGCTGCTGACACCTTGTTTTCCAGTTCACTCACGACTGGTCCATTTCACATTCGCGAGACGCCGAACTTAAAATGTCGCTCCTTCTGGCGTTGTGCTCATTACCACTTGCCTTAGACACCATTTTTACACCTGCGTTTCTCACTGCAGCACGTTGTGTGACAATCTCACAATACTGGGCACGAAGCAGCCCTCTATCCTCTTTGGTCCCTTGTCCAGGACTGTAGGATCGCAGCCAGAGGGTGAAGAGCGCAAAAATTATCGTAAAATAAACAAGGAAGACACATGTTTATCACTCAATAAAGTATTATTTTTTCAAGAATACATTCAAAACAAAGGCGAACTACGTAGAAGATATTACAGGGACCTAATTTACAGGAAAGCATGGGTTCACGGGAAAGCACAGAGGTTAATAAAATGTAGCCCGTAATACTGAGGGGGCAGTTTTGGCGGTTCTGCAAGACGCTCAAGATTACCTGATACTGCTTCGCACGACAGGTTGTCCAACTGTGGCGGCAAATCTGGCAGTTCGGCTGTCGTGTGCAGCACTGCACACACTATGCATGCTATATAGGTGGTGCATCCTAATCTCACATGTTTTAACACGAACGGTTTGTGACGATTACAACTGTGTGTCGGGACGGTATTCGAAACCTGACAGGAATCAGTTGCAAACTGAGACTTGGCCTGTGCGGCGATCACGGATAAGCTCTCGTCTGGGTACTGCCGCCAAATGATCGCACCCGAGGCAGCCTCAAGTGGGAGACACTCGAGCACCCACGCTATAGTCCTGATCTCTCCCCATGCGATGATCACCCCCTCGGTCCCTTAAAAAAAGGCTTTGAAGGGTCGACGATTCCTGTCGGACGAGGATGCACAGCACGCAGTTCAGCACTTCTTCACGCAGCAAGACGCGCAGTTTTACCAAGCGGGTATCTTTAACTTGGTGCGTCAGTGGGATGATTGCCTCAATGCTCACGGCGATTCTTTATTATTGGCATACCGGTTCTGGACTGTATGAGCTTCGAACGGACTTTCTTGATCGCCCGTTATATGTCTGAGGAATTTATTCTACCCAAGCTTTTCCCCATGCTCTGCAACAAATAATTAGCTAACTTATTTTGATAGTAACACACATCCTATATAAAGGCGATATTTATAAAAGAACATTTGAAGATACTAAAAGCCTCACAAATAGCGCGCGCGTGTGTGTGTGTGTGTGTGTGTGTGTGTGTGTGTGTGTGTGTGTGTGTGTGTTTTGGGGCTTACGGCCGCTCTGAACGTCGAAGTCATCAGCGCCCTGACACACATTAAAAGAAACGAATGTGGGCAAACTTAGTAAAATGTAAGCATACACGCAAAGAAAGCGGGAAAAGATAAAAAAAATGCTGTATAAGAAAATAAAGTGCAAGGAAAACGAGGAAGGAGCGTCAAGGATGCCACGGGAAATTGTCACTGGCTGGCCACTTACGTATGGGCGAGCCAGTCATCCAGTGAACAAATTAAGACCCTCTCCCTAAAATCTTGGTAAAAACACTGGATAAGTCACAGAACTTTAAAACTTTACCCACATTTTTTTGTATATTTTCTAAAAGAGATGGCAGATCCGTCGGCAAGTCAGCCGCGGCCCAATAGTCAAAAAATAAAACGCAATCCAGTAAAACGTAGCACACAGTGACCTGGACGCCAGAAGCACCACACATTGGAGGGTCGTCTCGCCGGAGCAGGAATCCATGCGTCATAGGACTGTGGCCTATCCAAAGCCGAATGAGGAGAACCTCGTCCCGTACGGGACTGGAAGGAAGTACACCACACGCGCGTTGTGGACTTAAACTAAACGGAGCTTATTGTCAGTGATTTCCAGCCACTCATCACCCCACCGACGCATGACTCGTGAGCTCAATAGCGATGTGAGTGCGTGCAGGGGGATGGCACACTGAAATACTTGCGGATCGAGACACGCCTCCTCGGCTGCGAGATCTCTTTCGTTCCCAGCAATGCCGATGTGCCCTGGAACCCAGCAGAAAGCTACCTCCTTCCCCAGTCGTTGGAGGAGGGCATCCTGGATGGTCTGGACTATTTTATCTGCTAGATACGAACGTTGCAATGAGTGAAGGGCACTTAGTGAATCGGAACAGAGAAGAAATTTAGGACAAAAAGAGCGTCTCATCTGCTCCAGTGCCCGCAAGATCGCAGACAATCCTGCATCCATGACAGTAAACGCGTGTGACAGTCGGATCTTGAGGACACGATGCGGAAAAACAACAGAGCAACCAACGGAATCCCCCTGTTCCGACCCATCCGTAAAAACAGATACATAGTCGTGGTACTCAGATAAAACGGCAGAAAATGTTACATTAAAAACGGTGGTAGGAAAAAAGACGGTCCAGAGGCGGATAAGCAACAATATGGTGAGCGGGTGAGGTTGTAGCTGCAAGAAACACACACACCTGGCTAGGTATGGGGCTGGTCGGGTAAGCACCGGTGGCCAGTCGAATCCCAGCATTGTGGACAGCGTCAAGGATCCGCAAATAGAGGGTCTCGCTGACCCATCACCGTGCACCCGTAGTCTAGCCACGAACGCACAAAAGCCGGATAAAACTGGAGACGATGCGTCCTGTTCGCTCCCCAAAACCTGTGGCTGAGGCACTTGAGGATGTTTAGTGCCTTCAGGGTTCTGGCTTTCAAGTCTCGCAGGTGTGGCAACAATGACGATCTGGAGTCAAAAATGAGGCCCAGAAACTCCACTGTGTCTCTGAAATGTAGGATAGTGTCCCCCACATGCAAGGCAGGCAAATTAAATAGACGACGACAACGACTAAAATGAACACACACACACTTATCGGCAGAAAACTGAAAACCTGTCTTTGCAGACCACTCCTCTAACTGTCGCACTGTAAGTTGCAACTGACGGCTCACCGCTGCAACACTGGAGGATGAACAGAAAACAGCAAAGTCGTCCACAAATAAGGAGCACTGTACTGGACTCCGTACCGTAGATGTTATACTGTTGATAGCTATGGAAAAGAGGGTAACACTTAAAACACTGCCCTGGAGGACACCATCCTCCTGCTCAAATCGATCAGAGAGTGTGTCACCAACTCGGGTCCGAAAAAACCGAATGACAATGGGGAGGTGGCCACAAAAGCCCCATTGATGAAGTTGTGCGAGAATACAGTGTCTCGAAGTAGTATCGTAATGACTAACTGATATCAAAGAGCATGCCGATACAGTGATGCTGAAGGAGGAAAGCTTGCTGAATAGTCGCCTCTAGGAAGGTCAGGTTGTCGACTGTGGACCGAAATTTTCGGAATCCACATTGAGAGCGGTTAAGGAGTTGTCTGATCTCTAACAGCTAGACCAGACGACGGTTAACCATCCGTTCCAGGGTCTTTCCTACACAGCTCGTCAAGGCGTACTCTGATAACTACTGGGACATGTGCGATCCTTTCCTGGTTTGAGAAGAGGGATGAGAATTACCTCCCTCCACGGGTTGGGGTAGACGCCTGTCTGCCATATTAGATTACAACATCCAAGGAGGATTTCCTTTGAGGCCGCTGGCAGATGTCGAAGCACGCAGTACCAGATGTGGGCGTGACCGGGTGCAGTGTCAGAAGTCTCAGTCAGTGCCGAATAGAACTCCCACATGGAGAAAGGGGAGTTGTAGGCCTCAGAACTGTTCGGCAGTCGTACGGTAGCGAAGAAACACTGGATCCTGGCTTGCATTGGCAGTAGTTTGTGCAAAATGCTCAGCCAGCGTCCGAGAAATGTTTCTAGGTGTTGTTTGGAGACATCTGGTTCAGCACAGACACGTTTAAGAACAAACTGACCGACTTTCAAAGGCGGCGTGAACGCTCCTTCTTTTATATTAATTTCTCTGTCACACAGTCAAATTCAACTAACATAACTTTGCACTTGGTGTTTATCGATGGATCGACTACGTTAAGCTTGTTAATTTAATCCTTAAACAGTAAACTACGTGCGCTGTAAGTATTAATATGAAACAATAATCAAATAAAAAGTTACGTCAACAAAACCACAGTGTTTCAGTAACAGTCGCCCACTGCAGGTAGTGCGTTTGTATGTTGTACTGTTTCGTGTTCCGAGACTTTAAAAGGGAGGGGACAGCGTGTGTCCCAGTGACTGAGTTTCTTCGCTCCGCGACTGTACTCTACGACAGGTTTTCGATGAACACGCTCTCCACGTCAACCCAGAGTAACTACGGCTTCCTGTTTTAGTCTCACGCCTCGCTTCAAGTGACATGTGGCAGCCGTACAGCGTGAAATTCTATTTACACATCTTTTCAGCAATACGCAGATATTACAACTATAGCACCTTAGATGGAAATAAAGATTTTTTCGTATTTCACGTTTCTTTACCTTAAATTATCCGCGGCGCGATGAAATGACAAGGTCGGAGTAAAATTCAAAACGCGCGAAAAAAATATTAATTCACAATGTCAAGAATGTGCTTTTCAGAATTTCCACCACTATGCAACTTACCAGAACAGTAAAGCTTGGCACTAGCACTGTCGTTCAAGCAGTGTGTGTGTGTGTGTGTGTGTGTGTGTGTGTGTGTGGTGTGTGTGTGTGTGTCAATCACACCCCCGGAGTTGAGATTTTTCTGTTTTCTATCAATTGCCGCTTTTCTAGAAAAATGTAAAGGGGTTCAATTATTTTCCAGTTCTTTAAAATGTCGCCTACGCCTCGCTTATATCGAAGCCATATGTTATGTACGGTTAATGCTCTACTAAATGTTGTCGCCAGCTATAACAGTTCACGTACAACGAGGACTTTTCTCCAGCGCTCCTCGTAAATTACTAAGTCAGATTTGGTACATGACTGCTTTTTTCAACGGAGCAAATTCCACAAGCTGTTGACCAGGGGGATGCGTTGATCATTAGTAGAAAACTGCATTGCATTGGAACGCTCAAGGAGAGTGTAGACTAAGGTTCATATAGAAGCGAGGAAACTGTGAAAGCACGCACTTCACGCATTCTACTGAGTGGGAAAACGTGAGCGCCCGTGTGGGGAACGGGACAAGTTTCTAACACCCCCCCTTCCCCTGCGGGTCACGTCATCCCAACAGCCGCCTGCAAGCCAGAGAGCAAGCCACAAAAATGTTGACGCCGGTTACGTAACAGCCATGCTGCTTGGGAGGCACCGACAGTGGTGTCTCAGGGACCGAAAACACAGCTTCCCTGAAACGGAAGCAATTCATGGAACAAAAATGGTAACATGTTACAGATCTCTTCCCACTTTCTCTCCCCTATTAATATCTGCATTCTCCAAATACGTCATATCTGCACGAAACAACATACTCGTCGACGTCAAGGAAAAACACCCTGCAGATCAGTGATGGATAATAAGCTGATATATCTCCTGGCAAATCTGCGACAGTGATTGTCTAATGCTTCTACAAAAATTTGTAGCGTCAGCCTGTTTTTGATGTCGACCTAAGTACGGCGGCATATGTTTTGGTGTCAGAGGAGCCAGTTAGACTGCAGTGAGTGAAGCTTTCTTCAATTGTCCTCTATGCTGCGAAATGGACATATAAACAAACAACTGTGTCTTGAAATAACTGGTTAATTCCGTAGCAGTGCCACTTTTATCTAGTAATACTTTCAGTCGCTGATATCTAACATAGCAGGGATGCACATTGAAATAAAACTTCTGAACCTATAGTCAATGTGTGAAGTGTTCGTACCGACGGACGGCCGCTGCGTTCCGGGAGATCTAGGGCCTCTCGTCTGAGGCGTGACATCTTTCGGGAGGAGAGGGTACCGTTAAGAGAAAGCCGAGTACGAGCGTGCTCTTTGTTCCCTGATGCCGACGCGATACAGTCGCGTCCTAGAGTGACAGATCACGACCACCACTTTCAGCCCGCATTCTCAAGGTTAGTCCACCGCCTGCAACATCAAGAATGCAGTTACCCGCATCCTACCGAACTTAGCTATCTTGCTGCAAGGAAAAAAATCGATATTACGCTTTGCTCAGTTTCCAAATAAATGAATACTATAATTGAGAACGATTCTTCAATATAATCGGGGCTCTTTTGCATGCCGTACTAAAGCGTCTGACGCAGCAGCGGAAAGGCTAGAGGTGCGTACGAAAGCATGCAGTAGAATGAAAATAAATCTTTGTCATAGAGCTTTTATGTTCATCCACGAAAGAGCTGTTACGTACTGATTAACTACGCCTCGTGTTATGTGCTAGTGGTGAAAAGTAATGTCTCCGCATTATTTATGTGAAAAAACTCTTAAAGCTTTTTAAATAAAACAAACGTTATTAACATTGTACCATTCTTCATGTCTTTGTCCTTAGAGGGCTCCGAACTGTAGCGTGTTAACATGACTGTGTGTAATGTCACTGTGTCGGTGCGTGAGAAAAAGTGTGCTGTAATCTAGTTCTGAATTCGAAGAGCTCGTCCATATATGGAGCAGTCTCTCCTTCAGCATGAAAATGCCAGAGACCACATCTGCGCTGCGACACCTGCAACAATCCGACGCCTTGGGTTCACTGTCATCGATCATCCTCTCTACAGTCCCGACTTGGCTCCATCCAATTTTCCATGTTCCCAAAACTTAAAACGAATACCTTCGAGGGCTTCATTCTGATAGTGATGAATGGTGTAAGTCGGGGTGATGATGTAGCTCAGTCAACAAAATCAAACGTTCTACAGTGACGGTATCAACAAACTGATCTTTCGGTGGGAGAAATGTGTTCGTCGCCAAGGTGAGTATGTTGATAAATAAACACGAAGACATGGATAGTAAATATGTAGAATGTTAATGAAGTTTGTTTTATTTAAAAAGCTTTAACAGTTTCACATAAAAAATTTGGAGGCATTGCTTTTCACCAAGCCCTCGAAGAAAACGTTCGTCACCACAGCTTGTTCTCCGTAAAATAATCTGTGAATCTCTAGAAAAACAAGCTCCCAGTAACCTACTTACAGCAGATATGGGGAAAACGCTATTGGTTTAAACATCGTGCGATGCGTTTACAGGAGCAGGGACCATATTTTTAAAAATGACGCTGACTAAACACAAAATTAACTCAAATTTATTTCTACTTCCACTCGAAGTAGACCAGCACCACTGAATACTGTACATTTTCTGCTTCGCCATTTCATGACAAGTCAGCGCACAAATGAGGAGGAAAGACGGGTCTATCGTCGGTATGGGCAAAGATACGGAAGAACACTGGGCTTGTACTTTCCAAAGAAACAATCATGGCATTCAGCTTAATCGATTTGGGAGGACCTAAATGTGGAAAGCGGAATGGGATATGAACTGACTCATTCAGCCAGTTGTAAGAGGATCTACAGATTAACGTAAAACCTGAACCACGATGCAACTTCTTCTTTTTCGCCTTAACATGTGACTTTCAGAGATGAAACGTGGTACTGTATACGTCATGAGTAATAAATAACTATTTCGTTAATTCAATAGTCATGAGGTGCATAACATTTTACACACCTGATTATCACAATACGGCAGTTTGTTCGAAAGTGATCAACGGTGAAATAACCAATATCCCGTTAAAATAATTTCGTGTGGGTCAGTGGACTGGGGCAAGTCTTTCAACTAGGCGCCACTTCGGCACATTGCATGTCACTAACGCTCCCCAGCTATCCAACCGGGAAAACGCACCTACAGTGTAACGTGTTGTGTTGTTTCTGGCGAATCTCCAAATCACTGAAGTGCGAAGACTACGTTAAAAGGCGGACTACAAATTTCCGCAGCCCGACCGGGATTAGATCCAACGATCTTTCGGTTTCCAGGCACGCTCTTTACCTCTAGACCACCACGCCAGACAACACGCTTTTGCTACACGCCGCACATTGTGACACGCTTGGATCCTCCTCGATATGCTATCCACAAGGTGGTCCAGAATTTGCTGCTTAACTGTGTCCTACCCTGCTCCTGTGACGCCCTGGTTCGTGCAAGCATAAACCGCGGGCCATTCCCATTCGGTTGATTCCGCCCCCTTGTGGAAGCTGGCCACGTCGTGGGCTCGTACACTATTGTTCTGAAAGACGAACCTATTACCGAAATATTGTCTGCAGGGCTGGACAATAGTTTGGAAGATCCAATCCCAATACACCACAGCCTTCAAATTATAGTAGACAGCGATGAGAGGCGTCTGATGTCCCTACATACTTTCAGCCTAAACCACAACTGACTCATTTTCCTTCTGAATCCGTGGAACTGGATGACAGAGCACACTGGTAGCATCCTGCATTCGCATTCTTCTAGCTCGATCATTGGTCTGCTAACAAATTCTGCATTTCCCCATTTTGAGGAGACTATATTTGAGAGCTTTTCAACATTTTTGTTTGAAAAACCACGATGAGAAAAGAAGTGTGAACTCCCAGTTCAGGTCAAACATCGGACTATGTCTGTGACTGACAGACAGCTATTAGGCCAAGTCAAGATTTTTTTCAAAAATGGAGAACGTGACGCCATTGATCCAGTTCCGTTTTAGGTCTTTCCCTGTTTGGGGATTACCTACAAGGCAGACACGACTTCTATGTGGCGAACATCCGTTGATGTTGCTGACCGAGGGCAACCACTACGAAGAAAGTCATCGTCACAGTTTTTGCATCTCACGACAGCGATGGAATGTTCTAATAGCGCCACTGAAGTGTACGGCGATTTCCCGTTCTGAAAACTCTACCTGCTGTATAGCGACAATGAGCCACACGTTTTTTGAGCTGTTTATTTAGCAAACGTGGCCTTCGCGGCAAGCACTAGTTTCCGAAATCCCGCTGAGTAATTGTGAAAGAGACCGCTAGCGGCATAGCTGTGGCGCGAAGCGAGGCTGCGACGCGACAGGTCGGCCGTTCGAGCCCAGCCGGGTGTAGTGTTGCCGGGTAACCGGAGCGGAGCGGCGCGGCGCGGCGGCGGTAACCCGAGCCCGCCGTGTCACCCGCCATTAATATTCCTCCGGCGGGACATTAGCGGCCAGGCGGGGGCCACGGATCGCTTTCAGGCGAGCGCGGCAACCCGACACCTCGCGTACCAGCCGCGCCGCGCACACATGACACACTTCTCTGCCCCGCGCCAGGCAACGGTCAGCTCCGACCGCAGCTTCCGGTGGCGCGGCCGCCACACTCCTACCCAAACACGCGCTTTCTCGCACATACAGCACGGCCGCCGACTGACCCCCGCTATCTACACTACGTTTGTACGTCCTCTTCTGTAGTATTGCTGTGCGGTGTGGGACCCGCATCAGGCAGGATCGACGGAGGACATCGAAAAAGTTCGAAGAAGCAGCTCGTTCTGCACTTTCGCGGAAAAAGGGAAGAGAGCGCCACGGATATGAGATGCGAATTGGGTAACAATCATTAAAACAAAGGCACTTTTCTTTGCGGTAGGATCTTTCATAAAATTTCAGTCACCAACTTTCTCTTCAGAGTGTGAAAAAATTTGTATGTACCCATCTGTATCGGGAGGAATGATCATCATAATAAAAGAAATCGCAGCTCACACTAAAAGATTTAAGTGTACGTTTCTCCCGCGAGCTCTTCGAGAGTGGAACGGTAGAGAAATAGGAGCAGCTTGAATGTGGTTCTATGAACCATCTGCCAGGCACTTAATTGTGCAGTGACCATGTAGATGTGGATTTTAAGTCAGTACATGAGTACAAAGACACCGCACTCAAACATCTGTTTACGGTAGCAGAGATTACTACTGTCCTACTACTCCGAACTCTGTGCTCTCTTTCGTTTTCTGTGACCTGCTTTCCTTTCTTTAGTTCTATGCCTTGTCAGTTTTAGCGCTGGCTTTGTTTGGGAATACTGATAGGTTCTTAACATCTTCTTGAATAGGTCCTGTTCAGGATATTTTCACATGAGCTCCCTTTTCTTGATTTTTTTAGCCAGAATAATATAAAAGTAGGTTGGTCTAAATTCGGGCATTTACGCTACGTTTCCATAGAAAGAAAGGCTCCTTTTTCGCATGGCATCTGTCACCACATCCACGCGCCGGTACTATTTGTTGTGCGGTTTTCTAAACACACCAGTCTCTCTAAAATGAGCTCCTTGCCGACGTCACGTTACGTTTCATTGCTAAACATACCAGTCTTTTTTTGAGCAAAATATGTTACTTTCCGTTGTTTCTAGCTTGTCGTTCAGAACTTTCCTATTAATCATGAGGCATTCTGTTGTTTTCAGCACCTCCAGTCGAATAAGTGCACAACTGTCGAAGTTGGTACCAAACTATACACGGATCGTTTATTGTACATACCCTTACTCAGCTGGTACTCACTCCGATTTTGTCGATCCTAGATATAGTGACTTGTTTGTCATGTCACACTGTTCGATCGACTATACTATGTACTTCATCTTTTCGTCCAAACTTAAATTTGCTGATTTACACCGAGCTCTCTCGGCACTGGCTTGACGTATACTCAAAGAAGATTCTCCTCGATCGGTTGGTTTTTTCAGCTTTACGTAAGAGTACGTAACATAATTTCATGACTTTCAACCAGGTACAAATAGAAACGTCGAAACAATCAAAAGGTAAGGCACATATCATTTCATTATGACTTTCAACCAGGTACAAATAGAAATCTCGAAACAATCTAACGGTATGGTACGATCAGTGTGTTATAAAATGCCGTGTTCTTTACGATTAATGTACCGCAGAGTACCGTCTATAGCTAGCCAACTAAATGTGTGGGTTACTCCCATAACGTTTTACTACTTTGGGAAAGTACATGAAGTTAATGGTTTTAAAAAGAACCAATTCGTTCGCCCAACCTACCACAACAAGGATTATACTCAAATTTATATTCAGTGACACGTTCCCCAGAGAAAGCGTAGACACCACAACTGTGTAAAGACGAACAGTGTAAAGACTAACTGTACTACTAGCTCTGAATTTAGGTCAATTCCTGAGTATCTGAATTCCATTCTGATGAAAAGAAAACCTCAACACACCAATAGCTTTATAAAACAATATACGTCAAGAGACTGGTCCTGGAGTAGATTTGGAACTATAACCGACATTTTAGAGTACACTCAACTAAAACGTAGCACAGAATTAACTGTGTACAGCAGGAAAATTTATTTCACTCCTATGCGTGTAAACATGCTGTGCTGCACGGGGTGGCAGCTTGGTCTCACAGGAACTTAAAAAATTGTTGTAGCCAGTTACCTCATCTACTGTGCGACCCACCACGGAATTCAAAGCACACTACTCTGAAACAATTTCCCTGAATCTGTATTATTCTGCATACATAATGTGCGTAGTTTCTTGAAATTACGTGAGAGAACAAGTGGAAGCTGCCTTCGCTAACAGTATGTAAGAGGACCGCGCTTCGACGCTGCTAACAAGCAGAGAGCTTTTCGGAAGTGCAGGGAGTTTGAAGGGTTGTTTGCCGTACGCTGGCTAGCAGAACTTGCGGTCTAGTTGGAAGCAGTTCCCGAAGGGAAGCGAACGGCGGGGGCGAGCCGAACGGAACGGAACGTGGCAAGTTCTGCCGCAGCGCGAAAGTCACAAGCCCGCAAGCTGGCTCCTCGCTGGCAGGACAACTGTCTCCCGCGGAAGTTGGGCCCTGACGCACCAAACGCACTACCAAGTAGACAGCTTTAAAAATTTGTGGTTAAGAAAATAGGAAACTGTGAAGGCAGAACTAAATTCACTGTCGGCGTTTTAAACCGATGAAACTTAAGAACAGAAAGTGCTGATACAACATTTTGGGGAAAAAGTGTCAATGTCCCAATGAAATCTCTTGTTCATCTAATCATTGCTATAGGATACAAAGTATCAACCACTTTCATGTCATCACTGTGAAAATTACGATGAGAATATCGTTGGGGAAAGGGGCAGAAACTTTTAATGATACAGTATTTTTACATGTTGCGAAACAAAGGAGTTATCATTTACTCGTATGAATCTGGAGCACGTGTACGAAACCGCACTTCACTCTACGACGGTCGGAGCCGCACACTCCTGGGACATATGTTTAGCACAAGGAAACCCGTAGTTTTAGCATACCTCTGACATCTTTGGTTTCAAATTTACGTTAAGAGGACAAGAGGTGCGTTCGAACGTAATGGTTAGGCGGTCATATGACGACAATCGGCAATAACTGAGGAAAGGTGTTTATCTGGATAACGGAAGCAACGTGATTGCGCGTCACCACACACACACTCATAGCAATGTACAACACTATGATTTTCGTCCCTTGCCATGATGCAGTACCAGCTTGCCTATGTGTACACCCTTATCCATCCAGACTTGCGTCGCTGCTGTAGCAGCAAGAACTGCTCGAACCGAAATGTCGTTCTGATTTTCCAGGAATTAATCATTCTGCCCTACTCGAGTGCACTCACATGTTGATATTACTGCCTCTGACATAAGCAAGGCTTACGACACCATGCTTCCCTTCATCAGAAAACTCTTCACTGGCCGGCTGGGCGGAACACTGAGAATTCCGGTCGTTGCTTGGTTTTTGTGTATTCCATATCTCCGCACTATTTTTCACTTCACAAACGTTAGTATATTACTGAGACACTGTAACATTTATAAGACAAATAATAGAGGGAAACACACGTAATGCGCAAAAAAATCAAAGTTTTTTTGTGGAAAACAAAATATGAAATCACGCTGATGGCTTGGTGAAGCCGACACGTCGCTAGGCGGCAAGCGTGAGACATAGCAGTGTGTATACTAGAAACAGCTATTAACAATCGTTCCAGCATATTTCTTGTATCTGGTATGGTTACTTTGAGAGAAAGTTTGTAATGTGCAAAATGTTGCCCAGCCCCAAATGTCAAATGCGGCATATACAGCGCAGGGTGGGCAAAATAAAAGTGGCCAGAAAACAAACCTCGATTTCAATGCAAGTCTGCGCATCCCCCCCCCCCCCCCCACCCCCCGCTCACACCCGAATAGTTCCCTTGAATGGAATGAGAGGAGCAGGCGTGTTAACTACTCAGTTGAATATAACACAAAACTGTGTTCACAATACAGCGGGTGTTCGTTGACGAATGATATACGAAGAACAATTCGTGGTAAACCACAGTGAAACTGTTTGCTCGACAGTTTAAGACAGGATTTGTTCTGGCAAACCCTCCAGCAAAGGATGCAATGAAAAACTTAGTGGCTAATGGAGCGAAACTAGCTCCGTAGGGAACAAAAATAGTTAACTATCCAAAAGGAGTTTCAACATCGGAAAACATTGGTCGAGCGAAGGAAAGCCTGGAACAAAGTCCGACGAAATTGCAACGCCGTTTATCTGCGCAACTGTGGATTAAGAAACCTCCACCTGTAGTCTTATAAATGTACTGCTGTGCCTAGGTAAAGCGTCCAGACGTTCTGCTGGTGGTTTCTGAGTGAAGTGTATTCATGGCTTTTGGCCCCTCAGTTTTTCAGTTCATGTGAGACTTGGTTCAACCTTCCATAGTATGTGAACTCACAGAACATGTCTTTATTATAAGGAGAATGTCCCGACTAGTACTTTGAAGAGCCGTTGCATAACCTCAAGACTGGCGCTCGATGAGCAGTATCTGGTGTCGGCATCACAAGACGATTCTTCCACCACACTGTTAATGCTAACCTCTATCTCCAGACACTATTTAATCTATGTGTGGGTCACCGTACAGCAAATGAACAACATGATGTTTTCAGCGAGATGGAGCAACAAGCGCTGCCTTGACAACCGTCACAAAGGCATGACGTGTGGACAACTAAAGGAGACAGTACAATCCTCTGGTCACCTCGATCGCCTGATCTCTCTTCCTGCGGTTTTTACCTGTGGGGCAAATTGAAGGGACAGGTGTACCAGCTAACCCTTACACACTGGAACCGCTAACTCAGGACACTGAAAACGCTATTACCGCTACACCTCAGGCGAAGATGCTACACGTCTCTCGCAGTTGATAAATCGAGTACAGCACTGTTTTCATGTCAACCATGGTCATGTCCAGCATCTTCAGTGATGTTCATTAACAAGGCGGCAGTCCCGTCTTCTTGTAAATCGTGTTTGTTGACATAGCCAGCGTTGGAGACAAGCGATCTGTATTTTTTTATATTATTAGATCAAGATCGCTATTTTTTTTTTAATATTTGATTACTAGTTTCAGCTACACAGGAGCCACCTACAGATCATGGAAGTATTCCTGATTAGGGTAACTGCCGTAACGGTTCAACGCATCGCTGAGATGTTTTTTAAAAATGACAACATCCATGCACATCGTATAGGTAAAATAACTTTACATCGTTTATAATCAATAGAGTAGAACTAAGGTCATAAAACGAAGGCGTTATGCCATTACAATTTATTAACTGACAGTTTAATCAATATTTGTACTATCTCAGGCGAGATATGAGCTCAGATCAGACATGTATTCTCATAGCAGAGATTATCTGAGCTCTTCTCTGCTATGAGATAGTACGAATGCTGATTAAATTGTCCGTTACTAAATTTTAACGGCATAATGCCTTAGTTTTATGGCGTTCGTTTCTATTTGATTGGTTATGAACGATTTACCTATATGTTGCCTATAGATGTTGTCATTTTTGGAAATGATTTTAACGGTGCGTTGAGCTGTTACGGCAATGAACCTAATCAAGAATGTTTTTATGACCTGTAGGTGACTCGTGTGTAACTGAAATTAGTTTTCAAAATTAGAAAAAAAATGAGATCTAGACTTCGACGCTTTTCATTTTTTGGCTCAGTTTTATTTCAGTCAGCCTGTACTAGGTGGGTGCCCAGTCTCGTACGACACGCATACCGTTTCTCGAACTCCGACGAATTTTGCACAGCCCTTCCCCGTTTCTCACCAACTGTCTTCCGTCCGGTACGAGGGTTAGAGATTCGAAAACTTCGTTGCAATATCAGTGGCAACGCAACCACAGAGCTCTGAGGCAGTCCCAACGGCGGATGTGATAAAACATGACTTGCCCGTTCAATAACATCCCACCTACGCTAAAAGCAGGGAGCAAAAAGAGGGAGGGGAACGGTGTGAGGGGGGGGGAGGAGGGGGGCAACCGGCGGGTAAAAAAGCATCGATTGCCGGGTTCGAGGCCGGAAGGGACAAAACAAGCGCGGGCGGCTGCGATTGGCTGGACCGGCGGAAGGGAGGGGGAGCGGTTCGAAGCCCGGCGCTGCTAAAGTTGAACGCTCGCAGGTCCGCCGCTGCGGTCCACACACTGCACCACACCACACCCAGGGCCGGCAGCGCAGCTCCGCGCCGCCACGACAGCCGCTGATTTATTGCCGAACCGCGCTGCTGGGCTGCCCGCTTACGCGCGGGTGTGAGGGACCGGCGCCAAGGCCGCTCCTCCCTCTCCCTCTCTCCCTCTCTCTCTCTCTCTCTCTCTCTGGCCTTGAGCTCCCCTGCCAAAAAGCGCGGTCGCCAATTGGACGTGCAAACCTAACGCAGCTGTTACAAATCAGCCTTGGCTAACATCCGGAATTATGGCTCGCTTTCTTCAGATTTCGCTTCTATGTCTCGAGTGCCCTAATCCTTTTCCATTTTGTTAGCATCTCATTATGACACTGGACACCTGCCGTAAAACATATGCAGCACACCACCGATGCGCCTGATATTTCACGAAAAATGAAGCTGCAAATAAAAGGAAGAGCGCATTTTATCACTGCGGGGCTTAATCCTAACCACCCTCTATGCCCGCATTTACACGCCTTATCGGCCTCTTATCCGGTTATGGAAAAAGCTGCTCCTTTTGCTTCGCACGAAAACATCTACGCGAAAGGAGTTTGCAATGATGGTTACTTCCAGCTAAAAAACTCGTCTTACCATCAATGAATTTGGTGGGTGTTCATTCTCTCTCTCTCTCTCTCTCTCTCTCTCTCTCTCTCTCTCTCTCTCTCACACACACACACACACACACATACACACACACACACACACACACACACACACACACACACACACACACACACACACACACAGAGAGAGAGAGAGAGAGAGAGAGAGAGAGAGAGAGAGAGAGAGAGAGAGAGATTTGTCGCTAGAAAACGTTAAGACAAATGCACTACACTACATTACAATTACTGAACTGGGAAAAAAATGGCTCTTAGCACTATGGGACTTAACATCTATGGTCATCAGTCCCCTAGAACTTAGAACTACTTAAACCTAACTAACCTAAGGACATCACACAACACCCAGTCATCACAAGGCAGAGAAAATCCCTGACCCCGCCGGGAATCGAACCCGGGAACCCGGGCGCGGGAAGCGAGAACGCTACCGCACGACCACGAGCTGCGGACTGAACTGGGAAAAACTCCCTTGTTAACAGTGTACTTCGGCAGGGGTAACAAGCGTTGTATCACGAACGAATAAATGTACTATCATTTAGACTGCATCGGGGTAGCGAAAGTGAAGTTTAAACTGGTCAATATATGCGCAGTCTCATAATGGATTTTGACTACATAGAGAAAATTTTCGACGCGAGGTACAGTACCTAGCCGCGGTCTACACTATCGTTCACTCGTCCTTCGTGGCGTGACACTATCCTAAGACTGGAAGAATGTGTGGGTGTTGATGATTGAACTGCATAAAGGACGAATAGTAAGTATTGAGAAAGTCCCCCGACGACACTTGAGACGGAGCATCGGACGGATGGAAGGGGAGGTGCAGCTTTGTTATAGGGAACGTTCACTGTGTACCTACAGTGATGTATGGAACCGCCAGATAATCTGAAACTGGGTTGGTCTCGACTGGGATCCACTTGAAGCTACTTGAATAAGAAGGGCTTGCGTCACCACGAGTGCCACATGACATTTCCATGTTTGTTCTGTGTATGGTTCGGGTAATCAACAAAACGTACCAAATCGCAGTTTAGCCGCCCACGCACCGCCCTGGCCATAGCGGCGAGCACAGCTTCCACCTCCCAGGGGGAGGGCCGTACCCGACCGACCTGCACATCCCCTTCAAAGCTACGCCCACGCGCCCCGCCGCCGCTCACTCCGCCACCACGACCGCGGCGCCACTATTAAAAGCGGCCGCTTACAGTAACCCCGGGGCTATATTTGGGGGCAAATCGATCAAGTGGCCAACTCACGTGACAAGGAATACAACAACTGATGATTCAGGGAGTTTTTTTACGCGGGAAACTGCGTAGATTTTTACATGAATCGCACCTAGGAAAACACACGTTGTTATTGATGACGCCACTCGAAAGCTCAAACAATTCTTGACTTGAAGTAGCATAAATAGGGCTGACACAGAACCCGAAAAAAAAAAAACTGCCTACTGCGAGGTACTGGTTTCTGCCTTCATGTGTTAAGACAAACAGCGAAACCATCACCATAGCACGATAAGAGTGAAGTTACACACTGGTGGTTATAGAAACCTGGTGCAACTGAACAAGCTGGTATAAGAGTATCTTAAATGAGAGTCGCAGTGAATCATGTGGCAGACTCAAATAAAATCATTTCGACCTATGGTGCGAATACTGTACATCATTTTAACAATACATCACATACAACTGCAACTGTATTCAACCCGCCATCTGGTCATAACACAATCCTGGTTTGCTAGCTACGGTCCTGGCAGACGTGATATGACCTATCTTCCTCTGACTTCATTAGTGGTTCAACCACACAACACTGCCTAAAGTTTACTAACGTTTAATTTTTTGTCACACTAGACAATATTTGTAGAGTGTCATACTAAAACGTAAACTAAGTCTTCGTGTAATTTGGGTATCATAAAAATCGCCCAAATACATAAATCCAATGTGTCGTTTCAGTGGGCGTCAAACTGAAGGCGGTTCAGTAACCTGGCAAAGAAGCAGTACAAACGGAGCTCAGCTGGACAAGGAACTCGGCCGTGCACTAATCAAAGTACTTGCCTAGAAAAAAGTAGGGGAAAGTGCAGTAAACTAACTGTGGGTAGTTGGACATAGGATCCCACCAGAGCACGGATCCAACGTCTCAGCTACGACGCTACCTCGATCAGGATTACAGAAGCAGTTTTCGTACCAAGCGACCGTTCACTCATTTAATCATCGTATACCAATAAATCTGTCGCTGTGACGTGTCACAACAAGCGTACTGGAGAGTGCAGACTTGACAATCGATGGCTGATGTGTGCGCGAAAATGTACTTGATAATGGGGAACAGCTCACCGCTGTTTTCTTCAAATGAGAGGAACGGCGAAAGCAACGGCACATCTGACAAAAACAAGAAAACTCCGCACGTATTCTGCTTGCAGAAGTCGGTTCAAATGCAGGCAGTGAAACAACGTAGACATTACAGGCAATTAAACTCATTTCACAGTTATCCGGAGAACAGCGCATCGAAACGCTGACAGCTGCATTATCGATTAAAATGTATGTCGAGAGGAAAATACTTCAAATGAGTTCGTGTAAAAAGTACGTAGACTGGTCATTAGCGATTCAAAATGCAGCGCAACAGCCAACGCCTCCAGAAGCATTCCTTCTTGCAATGGCGTGGGCACTCGGCCGCTTGCCAAAGCAGGCGCACAGTCCATTGTTAAAGGCTCGTTGCAGACATGCCTCCATATTGTGAATAGCGGAAATTTCAGTTGGTGCCACATAGGCAAGCGTGTCGAAGATGCCATAGCGGATAGCTGAATCGTTAACAGCTCACGTGCCGCTTACATTTCTGACAACGTAAATTTATGGCAGCTATCTACATGCTGACTAGCTGTTCTTCCACGCAGCAAATTGTTCAGGCACGGACAGACGACAACGGCTGGAGAATAACAGTTCTCATTGTGACAGAGCCGTGGCTTTCTATTTTTTTCCCCAGTAGACTTATGCCTTGTGCAACAGTTTCAATAGTTACGTATATCTAGCTTTGTTCTACAATTGCTGTACGTAAATAAGACCGTCCTGCCTGTGAAACAACTAATGTGGGAATGTACTGAGTGGGACTAAAGTTAGTGGCTTACATGAAGTAATAAAGTTGGACGAACATGTGCAGTGAGTGGCAACAAAAATGAATGGAAGAGAGAGCACGTCCTGTTTAAAGAACCACACACAAAGTGCTACTGCGAGCTTTTATACAATAGTGCTCCAGCTTTTGAAGCTTTTTTCAGGTGGGCACAGCAAGCGATATCGTATTGCTTGCATCGTAACAATCTGGTGTCGGTAGTAAGGCACGCTCGCCGAACTTAACAACGTAAATCACTGCAAGCAGGGAGACGTTGTTCTTATGTAACCCTGTTGGGTACAATTAGTCAACCAATATTTGAAGTAGTATGCAAATTCTACTGTCTCTGTCTCAATACCATGCATTGCGGTCATAGAATTAGGGCGAGACAATGAAGAGTAACCAGGCACACAGCACAGTCATGTATCGTTTACTTCTTGTACGGATGGAACACGACAAGGATAGGCTAAGTTTAGTCCAAAGTATTTACCACTCTGTACAGTGTCTTACGGATTGTGAACGGTCCAATCATATTGATGTCACCACCTGTCAAAAGCCTTTTGCACCGCGAGGCGTGCAGGAAGAGAGTCGATGAAGCTCTGGAAGTTACCGGTAGGGATGTGGAGCCATGTCGACTTCAGTGCCGTGGCCAGTTGCACTGGATTTCTCGGATGAAGATCCATGGCGCGAAAAGCCCGATCAAGATAGTCTCACGTTGCATCGCCCTCCTGGTAGACGCCATCGTACGGAAAAAAATTGCATGTACGAGTGGATATGATCCCGAAGGGTAGATGCTACTTGTGTTGATCCGTTGTGCCTTCCAGAATGGCAAGATCACTCACGGAATGCGACGAAAATATCCCCCAGACCGTAACGATCCCTCCTCTGGAGTGGATCTTTCCACAATTGTTACAGGGAGTACACGCAAAAGGCCATCTGCGATGGAGAATAAAACATGATTCATCCGAGAAGGCCACCTGTCACCATTCAGCGGACGTCCAGGTGAGGTACTGGCGTGCAAATTTCAGCCTTCGTCGCCGATGAGCATGTGTGCGTGAAACAGGCACCTGCTGCGGAGGCTCATACGCAGCAATATTAGCTGAACAGTTGTTCAGGCTGTCTGTTTCTCAATAATTGCATGGCTATTCGTCTGTGCACATCTCCGCAGCCGTCGATCACTCCTGTCATCTATAACCCGTGGTGCATTACAGCTGCCCCAGTGCTGGTTTTGGTGAGCGTCAGTTGACCACGCATGGTGTACTTTAACCACGGCGGCAGGTGCGCTGTTCACAAATCGAGCCGTTTCGAGAATACTTCCCCACTCGGCCCAAATCCAATGATCATGTCCTTTTGGACGTCGGATAAATCGCTCCGTTTACGAGTTACAACAACGACTACACTGTTTTCCGCGTCCTCCCGTCACGCTTTATATACCCCTCCACTGCTAGTGCTGCCACCTGCCATCTGTGAATAGTTATTGAACGCTGACATCGAACCTACGCGGTGGTTACAGAACATGACTGGAGCGTATATATGTCAACGTAGTCCGCAGCCTCCTTAACGATTCGAACCAACATTCAACCTCCGTATGGTTATCAAAATACTGAAGAAGTTCCCAAATGCACCCGGACAAATTCAGACATACCTAGACAATCATACGAAGAGTGTTTCTACCCCTTCACATACAGATTGTCCAACAGCACTTGCGGTCCGTCACTAATGACAGAGCTGTCGACAAGACATTAAACCCGAAATCTTCCTGCTTGCAATAATGCAGCTCTATCTCTTAAATTGTAGCAGTCGAAATAAAAGGTGGAATAATGTCTGTTCAAGAAAAGAAACTTTTCAATGTATAAGTAGTACATCGCAGGGAACTTTTCGGTGGTATTTACATAGAAGGAATAAAGCGCGCCGACCGTGATACCGTGCTGGATCTAACAAAAAAAGAGGTAGGTCCGATAAAAACACATTTTATTCTTCCTGTTGCCGTAACAGAGAATGGGGGAATGGAAAGGTGGGTCGCCTACGCAACCGTCACGCACGTAGTAATAGGGCGAGCTGTGTTTCAATTAGAGGGCGGGAAACCCGCGACCGCGCAGCTCCGCCCACGAGGGAAGTCAGACCGCGGTGATCGATCATATTAGCAATTTATGCGGCGCATTAATTAGCCCCCTCTCTCAGCTGTGCAAGGCGCCGCCGCCGGCGCGATGACGTCACAGGGTAAACACGGCGCGACAGACGCCGGCGCGTGGTCAGGCCGCCGGCTCTGCCCTGCGATCAATACACTTGGCCCTCTTTAATCCATCACCACGCCGCCGCCCCGCTGTGTAATCCCCACAACCTGCCCAAGCAGCAGCTCCGTGCGTTGCGTGGCGATTCTGGGCAGCACCTTTAAAGAGCAACACACACGCATCTTTCCACTGTTGTATCTAATATGATCCAATGTCTACCAAAAAGAAGTATGAGCAGGGTCTGTAAAAGGAATGTTAAATGGAAACAGGTCACTAAAAAGCGCAGCATTAAGTTGCGTCTGTTTCACAAGCAAAGGGTTAAATTTTTTCTGTTCTAACATCGTAAAGTAAGTTCAGTGCTATTCCTCAGTTTATTTGTTTGACATCTATAGCGGGGAAATATGGGCGCGAAAATAGCATTCGTAAGAATATCATGATAACATTAATTACACGTACATAACTAACAGGGTGTAAACAGCTGTGTGAAGTCGTTCCCTATAGCTCAAGAATAGGAACAACTAGTTACATCCCTCCACAATCGTGCCTTGGGAATTATACATTGCCGATTCGCCTCTATGTCGTTCTCTGCTGTTAATGGTAGTCACTAAGGAGGGATGATTAGAACAATCGGTCGTCACGATCGGGTTTCCCAAACCATAACCATTACCTGAAGAAGAGAAATTTGTTAACATCGAGTATAGATTTAAGTGTCAGGAAGTCGTTTCTGAAAGTATTTGTATGGAGTGTAGCCATGTATAAAAGTGAAACATGGCTGATAAATAGTTTGGACAAGAAGAGTATAGAAGCTTTCGAAATATGGTGCTACAGAAGAATGCTGAAGATAAGATGGGTAGATCACATAACTAATGAGGAGGTGTTGAATAGAATTGGGGAGAAGAGGAGTTTGTGGCACAACTTGACAAGAAGAAGGGACCGGTTGGTAGGGCATGTTCTGAGGCATCAAGGGATCACAAATTTAGCATTGGAGGGCAGCGTGGAGGGTAAAAATCGTAGAGGGAGACCAAGAGATGAATACACTAAGCAGATTCAGAAGGATGTAAGTTGCAGTAAGTACTGGGAGATGAAGAAGCTTGCACAGGATAGAGTAGCATGGAGAGCTGCATCAAACCAGTCTCAGAACTGAAGACCACAACAACAACAACAACAACAACAACAACAACCGTTACCTCCTCTTCTAGCAGCTCCATAGTCCTCACGACACTTTGTGCACTCAAGCTTTACAACAGTCGTTCTACCGCCAGTGTCTGGAAACTACGCTACGGGAGAAAGATTTCAGATATGTGCCTAACTGCTTTCACGGCATGTGGACCAAAACAATGTAGTATTTTTTTCTCGCTGTTTGAATTTGACGGCGACTCACTAGCGTGACAAGTATTTTGTACACAAACTTATTAAAACCTGCCGCATATCACATAAATAAAGTAGAAGTTAGCGGCACCCTGCTGGCTAGTCTGTTTCATTTAATTTGGTGGGTCGAGCATGCGTTTTAGTGTTTCATTCCGGCATCTTTCAAATAGTCTTCGGAAACGAACGGACACATGGAGATTTACGGGGCGACAGAATCGATCAGAAACCTCAGCAACCCTCCGCCACCCCTGTCTGCATTTATCTGAGATGTGGAAACCTGGCTACGGAAGCGGACCCGAGTCCGGCACGCAAAGCAAGCTGGCTTGCGTGACGCGCTGGCGCTACTTGCACGCGTGTATTTATAGCAGGCCACGAAGACGCCTGCCGCGCAAGCTGTTCGCCGCACCACCTTCTGCAGTGATTTTTTTTTTTTTTACAAGACGCGCCACCTCCGACAGCGGTATTCTGCCGCTACATTGCATTTTCGCATGGTACTTCAATTCCAATGGCGATGTGTGTTTACTCGCGACGGAACAGCGTGAGCTGGGCAGTTATTCCAGTATATACGAAGGCAATGAACGTTTCTCTCGATTTCAGGAAAAATCTTTTAAATGTTTAGATTTCCATGGAATTTCCTGAAAGCTTGCAACCAAAGTCGTCGCCCTAAAAACGATAAACTTAAATAGTATGGGCGTTTATAAGTAAACCGCGCGTCACAGCAAAGAAAGACAGCATGAAGGAAGGGAAGTTACTATTCTCCTACATCTCGAATACCGAACCTCACATTTCACTGTCTTAACCTATGAATGTATTATAAGGTTACTGACTGCGAAAGTAAAAATGGTTGCTGGATCTTCATAACAACCGTCAGTACTAGTTACGGTGGTGATTGATGAGACTAATATGAAGAGAATTATCCGTGATTAGTTACTTCGCTTACATTGCAGCGGTCCGCACATCAAATTCTACCATCATAAATTAGAGGTTGACGCACGAAAAACTGGTTCCGAGTACTAGACGCTCATCGTCGCGCCCGGGAAATGCCATCTAACGCTTCGAAGCTGTTGCGACTACGTTTTGTATCATCAGTACAAAAGCCATTACGGCATGAAATAGCTTTGTGAGATATATCCTCTTCAAGAAAGAATAGCAACAATGGTCTTTAAGGAAACGCGGGGCATCTTTGTAAAGAGGTTTCCTAGCATTTCCATGCCAGCAACGAGCAGTATACAGGGTTTGGTGACAAAGCTGCGTACTACAGGTCAGCTGAAAACGCAAGAAAGAATCGAGCCCCGTCCGTTCGTAGAAGTTGCTGTGATCGCGGATATTCCAGCACGAATCATAACGAGGCCAAAGAAACTGACATGTAAATTGTCAAGTGTTTTACTCGATATAGGGATGGAGCCCATCAAAATGACGCGTGTCTAAGAACTGAAGGAGGAAGACAAGAGAAAATGTGTGAAACGCTGAATGCAGCTATGTCAAAAAAATTAGAGTGGAATGTTGCATCCGCTGCTGCATTTCATGAGTGATGGGACCAGGTTCCACCTGACACAACATGTGAACTTCCAGTATACTAGTCAAGAAACAATCCCTGTACGACTGATGAGGAACCTCTTCATGGCGAAAAAATCGGAGTGTGGCGTGCAGTGTCAGGGATTGTGGATCCCAATGTTGCATCCGCTGCTGTATTTCATGAGTGATGAGGCCAGGTTCCATCTGACACAACATGTGAACTCCCAGTATACTAGTCAATAAACAATCCCTATACGATTGATGAGGAACCTCTTCGTAGTGAAAAAAAAATCGGAGTGTGATGTGCAGTGTCAGCAAGTAGGATTGTGGGTCCCATATCTGCTCCGCAAGCACGTATCCCACCGAGCTAAATTTCTATTCGGGAGTTATGGTGCTAAGAGTTCTGTGCTGTGAATTATAACTGACTCTTCAGTGAATTGGCAGTTAGTACGAAGTTTTGGCTGAGGATCGTTAAATACAAGGCTTGCAGTCGCATCGGTGGAGCTCCAATTCTCTGTAAAATACTCATCGATCCATATTTTCAGGAACCGGGAATGTAAGGAAGAGAAGAAAGAATGGGCGGAAATCGCGTGATGAATTCCTCCTGATAGTCTTATTACTATAAACAAACAGGGCTCAATGCAATTTGCTCTTACAATCAGTAGAAGCAAGCAAACACACACACACACACACACACACACACACACACACACACACACACAGAGAGAGAGAGAGAGAGAGAGAGAGAGAGATAGATATGTTCGTCGGTTGATAGTTCAGATCTCCAAATGTACGCACATATAGCGGCGAGTTTAGCGTCAAGCGGTGCATTACTTCCGCGAGCTAGCCGAGCACCAGCAATACTACTGCGCAGTTGCCGACGTTGCCACTGATCCGCAGGGCGGACTAGCTAACGTAACGTAGCCAGCCATGAACGACGCAGACTACTTGGATTGCTACTGCCCGCGTCGGCATTCCGCAAATGCCAACAGGTATAAGGGAAGGGCTTCACGGAACAGATGGAGAGAACTTGCAGAAACACAACCCACATCAGTCATATTAGTCTGCCAAGAAAACCAACATAGTCGTGCGGGACGCGACGCATCTACAGATCATCAAGCTTTAGATCGTAGAATGACAAATATACAACGGAATACACATGTAAATGAACTACTTCGAATTACTGTTAGCGTACCAAGCGAGTGATGGCGAACGTACTATAACTGCAGATGACATAACTACCACGGCAAAATATGCCGGATTTAATACCCTTTGACAGTGAGACCATTGGAGAAGGAGTAATAGCCCCGACAGCGCAAGGATTTAGAATGAAACTGATAGTACCCTTTTAAGGAACCATCTCTAGAATTTGTTGTCGGAATTGAATTATGGAAATTACAGGATATCTAAGTCTGGATGTGCGAACGGAGATTTGAAGCCCGCTACTTCCACACACAAGTCCACTGTGGTTGGTTGAGTTGGGGGAGGAGCCCAAACAGCGAAGTCATCGGTCCAATCGGATTAGCGAAACATGGGGAAGGAAATCGGTCATGCACTTCAACAGGAGCCATACCGGCATTTGCCTGACGTGATTTAAAGAAAGCACGGAAGACTTAAATCAGGATTGCCGGACGCAACTTTGAACAGCAAGCCCAGCGTGCTGACCACTGAGCCACCCCGCTCGGTAGCCTACTCTGTTAGGCCATGGCGCCACCAAGCTTGTTACTGTCGGGATACTCGAAAATTCTTAGGTCAAGGGGGAATACGAAATGCGAGGGAATCATACAAATTCTTCCACTCTATTGCCACGGTCCAGCAACCTTAATATTTTTTTTATAGGAAAAACAGTCTAGGTTGGAAACACAACATAAGCTTTATTGAGGCGTTTTGCCTTTTTGAGGCATCTTCAGAATTCTTATAGGACCTGCGAAAGTAGAAATTTTTCTGGGCAACTTCGGCGAAGGTATGCAGTTAAGCCTAGATAGGCCCACACTTACAATCTTGACACAAATGTGTGTATAAAAATTGTAGTGGCCGTGAATACATGACCGCACGTCCATATGCAGGAATGACATCGCATATGCAGGAACGATATCGTTTGCTAGCAAACCACCTTCCCGAAAGGTTTCGAAATTAACGTCTAATGAGTTTACATAAAGCATGCTGCACTGAATGGAAGGCGACAATTGTGTCTACGTCTCGTTAACGCTTTTCACTAGAGACAAAATATCTGCTGTAGAGGAACCTGTGGTGTAGGCGAGAAGCTGCCACGGCACTGTTAAATGACCATCCCAGATTCAAAATGACTGATTTTAACCCCGCTCGATAACTGCGGGTGGTTGTAGGTACTTGGTTCATTAAGGAGCTGATAGCAAAACCCAAATGTGGGAGGCGAGCGGGTTTCATTTGCTTTCATCATTATCTACGAGATCAGTGTGCTTTGGCATCGCCAGTTTATATCGATGGCACCAATTAAAATACACTGAACAGCGAAAAAAGTTGGTACACCTGTCTAATATCGTGTAGGGCCCCAGCGAGCACGCAGAAGTGTTGCGACACGACATGGCATGGGCTTAACTAAAGTCTCAAGTAGTGCTGGAGGGAACTGACACCATGAATCCTGCACGGCTGTCCATAAATCCGTAAGAATACGAGAGCGTGGAGATCTCTTCTGAACGGCACGTTGCAACGCATACCAGAATGCTCAATAATTTTATCCGTATTTTGCAGCTTCAAACGTGACTGTACTCAATACAAGAGCTATGAATTACAAAATCGTAAGTTCAGCATACACAGAAAACACACATACACAGACATAACACTGGACAACTCATCATGTCATCCCACCACACAAAAACGTGCTGCATTTAGGTCCATGCTACAAAGAGTGCACTTCCTTGATCTAGAAGAATACACCCTCACGAATGAGATAGATACAATAAAGAGCACTACCGTAAGCAATGGCTACACAGCTAAAACAATTGACAATTTAGGTAAATACACAAAACCAAGACAACGAATGGCAACACCATGAAAGAAGAAACAATATTCGCCAGTATCCCATACCGGGGCCCCATATCATTGAAAAAAACAAACGTAACAATTTCATTCTCAACTAATAATAAATTAGGAAACTTACTAATCCATAACATAAACTTCCTGGCAGATTAAAACTGTGTGCCGGACCGAGACTCGAACTCGGGACCTTTGCCTTTCGCAGGCTAGTGCTCTACCAAATGAGCTACCCAAGCACGACTCACGCCCCGTCCTCACCAAGCTCACAGGAGAGCTTCTGTGAAGTTTGGAAGGTAGGAAACGAGGTACTGGCAGAAGCAAAGGTGTGAGGACGGGGCGTGAGTCGTGCTTGGGTAGCTCAGTTGGTAGAGCACATGCCCGCGAAAGGCAAAGGTCCAGAGTTCGAGTCTCGGTCCAGCACACAGTTTTAATCTGGCAGGAAGTTTCATATCAGCGCACACTCCGCTGCAGGGTGAAAATCTCATTCTGCATAACATAAAATCAAATACGCAAACATACAACAACAGTGGGGTGTACAAAGTATCATGCCGCAGTTGTCCTGCCCACTATGTAGGGAAAACAAGCAGAAACTTCAAACCCGTTTTCAAGAATATGTAAATGCTTTCCGGCTCAACCACTTTGAAAAATCAGTCATTGCACAACGTATGTTGGAAACGAAACATGTCAACAATAGAAAACAATTTGGTAGTATTACGTAATGAAGCCCATGGTAAGACCCTAAATCTGTTGGAACAACTGTATATATACCTCCACAAAATTAAAAACAAAAAACAAAATCGATGTTAAATGAACAAACACATTTCGCAAGACAGATTTATTTCACTAATTTTAAAGATCTATTCTACAGTTATTTCCTGCATATGTCAATTGTTTAATAATTATACCTTTAACACTATGAAAAATTCATCTTTGACCACACCACGTACAAAAACATCCGTGAAGTGCTTACAAACGTGTTTACGAATGTGCCTCTTGAATGAAGTAATACGTTTGAAAACGATGGAGGAAAAAACTTAAGCTGTTGCTAAAACGTTCGAAACGCTTTTCTTGGATTATCTGATAAGTTTCCGCGTCTGAGTTGCGAAATTCGTAACCTAACGTCAAACCTTTTCGTGACAGGAATATGCATTTCATCTCATTCAACAGAAAAAATAAAACATGTATTAAGGGGAATTACACCTGAAGATGGACCCACAGAGTCCGAAATGCACCGTGTACTGAATAAAACACGAAAAATTGTGACTGAATTCATACCTCGAGTGTATGCTGAATAATGTTCATGTCTGGGGAGTCTGGTGGCCAATGGAAGTGTTTAAACTCAGAATAGTGTTCCTAAAGCCACTCTGTACCAATTCCGGACAAGTGAGGCGTCGCATTGTCCTGCTGGAATTGCCCACGTCGGTCGGAATGCACAATGGACATGAATGGATGCAGGTGATCGACAGGATGCTTACGTACGTGTCATCAGTGAGTCGTATCTAGACGTATCAGGGGTCCCATATCACTCCAACTGCACACGATCCACAACACCATAGCGCGTCCACCAGCTTTAACAGTCTCCTTCGGCTCCGAAAGCCCATATCGATGACGTTTCGTTGAATGTTTCGCACGCTGATACTTGTTGATGGCCCAGCATTGAAATCTGCAGCAATTTGCGGAAGGATTGCTCTTCTGTCACGTTGAGCGATTCTCTTCAGTCGTCGTTGGTCTCGTTCTTGTAGAATCCTTTTCCGGCCGCGGCGATGTCGGAGATTTGATGTTTTACTGGGTTCCTGATATTCGCGGTACACTCGTGAAATGGTCGTACGGGAAAAGCCCCACTTCATCCCTACCTCGGAGATGCTGTGTCCCATCGCTCGTGCGCCGACCACAACAGCACGTTCAGACTCACTTAAATCTTAATAACCTGCCATTGTAGCAGCAGTAACCGATCTAACAACTGCGCCAGACACTTTTTGTCTTATATAGGCGCTGCCGACCGCAGCGCCGTATTCTGCTGATTAACTATCTATTTGATTACGCGTGCCTATACCAGATTCTTTGGCGCTTCGGTGTATATTTACCAGGTTAGCTTAAGCAGCAGAAACTATAGAAAGCAACATGCAGGCAAATATATTGATCAGGCTACACTGAATTAAACGCAGAAGCTGATGTTACAGACTTATGTCTCTCAACATTTCGCCGCGGAGTATCAAAAAGTAACGGACTAACTTCAAAAATCAGGTGCCGGCATGTTTGCGGTTAGTGTCGGAATGTCGACAAAATCAACAGCTTTTCTCCCGGTAAAGGCACTGGATGTCGAGGCAGGTTTACTCTCCGTCGTCCTGTAATCAGCGGCGGCCGCCCACGCGGGGACGGAAGCGGCGCGGCAACTGCTAGCAGATAACGCCCACGCCGGCGAGGGAATTTTCTTCGCTCGGCGTGCCGCAAGGCAGAGCCGAGAGTAATGTGGACGGCGGGGAGGCGAGGCGCGCTGGCAGCCTGTGCGCGCCAGCAGATCAATTGGGGGCGACGAAAAGGTGGCCGGCACCGGCTTCGCGCGCGGTGCCCGCTGCGTACTTATAGCCTACCGTCTACCACATACACGAGTAACAGCTGACGAGTACACGAGTGGTGATTGAGGATGTTCTGGTGTCACTTTCTGCGGAACTCGATACGCGCCATTTGCAAATGTTGCATCAGCAATACGTCGTCGTTTCCTGCGATGGGGTGGGCGTGGTCTGTGATACAGGATGAGCTACGTGGAGTAAGTGCTTTGGATCTGGAAAACAAGTGAATATTTAGGCACAAGAGATTAGTTCTGCAATACCGGCGAAGATGAGAAACCGTATCGGCTTTACGAAGTGGGGAGAGAAGTACCTCTCCTAACTTTTAGTGTAATCACCTCCTCCGACTCCGTGGGCTTTCTATGAACATCACACTGCGTTACTGTCAGAGACAGACAAATGGTGATTCCCAGACGGTAGTACACCTAGGAAGGACGAATTCAGAACTCTTATCTTCGAAGGATTCCTTGGTACGACACGAGTGAAAGATAACAGCATATCGTTAAAGATATCCTGCTACAAAGCGGCTTCTATCTGTAGCAATATGAGAACAGACGTCTGTCACTATCTCGAACCCTCATCGTCTTCGTATGTAGGCTTGGTGATTTTATCATGAAGCACGCGGGAACTGCTAAAATCAGCAACAAGGAACGTGTCTTACTTCAAAGAAAAAAATGAACAAAGTACTCTTGCCAGTCATTATGCCATACATGGCGGGAGGATACTATCCTCCAATATTAGCCACTGCTTGTCCTGTGAAACGATGGAAAGCCTTAGCATGTCTCCACACGCTTTAATATCTCTTTATCATAACTCTGAAAATCCCACGCGATTTGATACAATGTGGCCAATAGATCTGTAGCACAGTCTACTTCAAATCCCGATCCTATAGGACTGCAAACGTAAGCGTCTTTCTCCCTTTTAACTTCTCTGTGGATCTCTTACTTTCGTATGGGCTACAGCGATCTACTACGATGGCAGCGGCGCGGCTGACTTCCTTCGGCGTCTATAGCTTCGGTTTCTCGTTAAGGCTCCCAAAAACACGATGCAGTAGCACTCTAGATGACCAAATTGTTTTATCTACATTCCAAAACTGAATCCTAACGAGTGTACGATGTTGAGTAGATGCTAACAAAATATCCAGTCCACTTTAAGCGTAGGTGAAGACCACATTTTATCGGACAAAAAGGAAGTGCTTAATATAGTCCCAACAATACGGAAGTGACCGGATTTTCACTTAGATCACACGACATAGACACGAGTGATGGAAAATTGCGGCAGTGTTGTACAACACGTAAGGAAAGAACAGGCTTCAAATGGCTCTGAGCACTATGGGACTTAACATCTGAGGTCATCAATCCCCTAGAACTTAGAACTACTTAAACCTCACTAACCTAACGACATCGCACACATCCATGCCTGAGGCAGGATTCGAACCTGCGACCGTAGCGGTCGCGCGGTTCCAGACTGAAGCGCGCAGAACCGCTCGGCCACACCGGCCGGTAACAGGCTTCAAGTGACACCGTTCGTCGGCGATGTTTTTTGATGGTATGTAACTACTCGACCATACAGCCAGCTCATAAAGTCTGAAACTGCTCAACGGTCAGATTCTATGCATCGATCTCATACATACAATGGGCAAAAGGTATATACACGTATTTCATTACTATCATTTGATTCTACAATAGCAGGTGTCACACGCAGTCACCCAGATTCTTGTTATTCTGCAGAGTGCACTCTGGGACATCAGCTTTGAACCCGTGTGTGTAGGGCCGTATAGTGCAGAGGAAGACACACGTCAGTTTGTAATAATGGCGAACGGAAACGAAAGTATTTTAGGATAACAAGTTTTCACGTCATTTACGAACACGGAGGCCTCCCTGCCCACAGGCAATACGCAGGTTATCTCGCCAGTTCGTATGTCGTGGTTCTCTTCCAGAGAGTGCGCTGTTACAAGGTGGCTGGCGCGTATCATAACGCTGGACAGGTTTGCTCGCGAACTTCGCTTTACAAGGCTGTCCCGTCGACGGTGCCCGTCAGTGTATTGCGCGCAAGCAGGGCGGTCGCAGGAGGGAGGAAAGGCGACTTGCGGCGTTGTCGCAAGCTGACATCGGCCGCCGGCGCCGCTCGGTGCGTAAACAAAGGTGACGCACCGCGGCCACCCTCGCGCCCGGCGCCTGGCACGCACGCTCACACTCGCTTCCCCCTCCCCCTGCCCTCACACTCCTGCTGCTTCTGGGCCGCTCGGCTGCGCTACTGTCGTTGCACAAGCCCACGACACAGTGTGCAAGACGCCTCCGTTACACTTGCCTCTGTAACAACCTTAAATACGAAACATGCATTGTCCCACATCTAATGTGTTCAATTAGTATAGAAGCGTGGAAACCGTTTTCTTTGAAATATGCTGGCTTCCTCTGACCTCTAACACTTTCAAATAATTAATATTCTTCCAATGAATATAAAGATGCAGAAGGACACAACTTGGGACAGTAATGCGTGCTATAAAGCACTGCTAAGCACTTCAGTTGTAACCACAAACATAAGGAGAAACACTCATCGGGACCTCACCCCGCACAACACAGCGCTTTAACAACGCCCACGTACTGCGTTACACAATGAGTCTTAATCCATTACTTACCTCTTCCGTGTAATCGCTTAAAAACCTCACTGCATATAAAAAGTGCGTTTACGTATATGCTACAAGTGATCTGGTAGCTTCTCCGGGAAATATACCCTTCTAAAGCCCCGGAAGGACACACATGAAAATCTGACATAAACATGTAGTATGTTTGCATACATCGACGCAACAGTGGTTATTTGGTAGTGTCACTCGAGCTTCTTTCGCTGGCGTTGCTATAGCTGTACCTATGCCACTTGTAGCATGCTAGCAGGTTAGTAGATAGGACGCTGCTTCTGGAACATTCTTTCATCTGCTGCATGGGCCATGTAATTTGTTGCAGGTTCTCCAATCAAACAAGCACGAAAAGTGGTAATTTTATGCTCGTAATGGTTATGAAATATAAACCGCATTCTCTTTTGTTAATGAAGTCGACGTGTACTGGGCGCCGAAAGTATTTTCCGGAGCCTGGTGTGATAAAAACAATGTTTGTCTCTCTCGGTTACCCAAGACAGCGATGAAACAATTCTTTGTAGTTCTCACATTATTATTTCAGTCCTACATGATTACACTCGCGTAGATTTTAGTTGTATTTGTTAACAGTAATGCGTATTATTTACTAAAACATTTAAGGGGACACATTTGAGTGGACCTGAGAAATGACAATCGTCTTGACAGCAGAACGCCCAAGACCTTCAGTGTCCATAAGTGTGACGCATTAGCAAGAATCGCAGATCGAAGACATTCGTACATCACCTAAAAAATTCTGCGAAGCGGTGTACAACCTGAGAATTAATCGAGCGTCATACTGTTTAGGACTGTTTGCAGCGTTTCTCTCAAGTGCCCGACCAAAGATTCTCGCTGGCGTCATTCGTACTTTACCACTGAATACAACGGATGAGTGTACAACAACGGGCAAAAGTCCTTCCATAGTATCTCTTCCAGTTGGGCGTTAATCACCGCAATTAGCGCGAGAAACACTTCTCGTCCGTTCGCTCTCTAGGCCCGGAGGCATCCCCGACAATTACGCAAGACGAGGAAGGGAATGACAGCGGCTTCGTGAAAGGCTGTTACGGCGTGACTGGCGGGCGGCGCGTCCAGCGAAAGGGCGAAAGTCGAGGGGAAGACGCGGCGTGTGAAAGTCGACGCTTACCTGCTGGTAGCTCTTGACCAGGTGGCTGACTATCTCCCACACATCCATGGCTTCCTTGTCGGTGCCGTACTCGGCCGCAGTGGGGAACCAACAGTGGCACCACTTGCTCCCGCGCTTGGGCTCTGCCGACTCGTTGTCATGCTCGGCGTGGCGGACCATAACACAGCGCGGCACTACTGTCACTCGCGGCGCGGCGCGGCTGTCACGTGGCCGGGCTCGGCGCGGCGCGGCGCTAGCACGTCGCACGTCGCGTGCGCGCGGCGAACTGGCGCTGCCCGCCGCCGCCGCTGGGGCAGTGGACCAGCCGCGGGCAGGCGCGCGCGCAACAAGCCGCCGCAAGGACGTGCGGCGCGGGGCCGGCCGCGGCCCGCCTGCGTCGCTCCTCCCTCAACTTACTGACTTCACCTACCTACTACTTGCTACGTCTTCCCGTCGGACCTTGTCGCAACAACAGCCCCACAATCTTCTCTCATTTCTATGGTAAGCACGTCATTCATCTTGCACGCGTCCGGTAAGGTGGTCTAACTGTGAAGCGAGTCCCTTGAAACTTCGACATCACAGGATTGAATCCCGGTCGGACTACGGAATATTTCAATCAGCTTTTAATCTAGTCTCCGCCTCTCAAAGACATGAACATTCGCCAGGAGTGACACCTGGTTCGGATATTCCACGTTAAACTATACGATTCCCTTTGCCCAGTGGGCTTACCGGCTAAAGGTAAGCGACACGCAACTCGCCAATGTGGTGTCCAATTGAAAGACCTGCGCGACAAGCTTTGGATCCAAACAGTGGATTACGTTAAGTTGAGGTCTGACGATTTTCACTGATCCATGAGTAATAAAGATATCGTTACTGGGCTGATTTAAATGGCCAAAGAGTTTTCCATGACATCGCTAGATTTTTTTCTCATTAGTACGCAAACTATAGCAAAGTGAGGGCCTGCCATGATGGAACTTCCAACAAACAGTAAGATTTCCGTTGCGGCACGCAAACTCCTCCCATTACTGCTCTACGTCGAGCAAACGACAGTTCCGTAACCGAGCGAGGTGGCGCAGTGGTTAGCACACTGGACTCGCATTCGGGAGGACGGCGGTTTAATCCCGCGTCCGGCCATCCTCATTTAGGTTTTCCGTGATTTCCCTAAATCGCTCCAGGCAAATGCCGGGATGGTTCCTTTGAAAGGGCACGGCCGACTTTCTTCCCCATCCTTCCCTAATCCGATGAGACCGATGACCTCGCTGTTTGGTCTCTTCCCCCAAACAACCAACCCCAACCAACCAACAGTTCCGTAATGGCTGTGATACTGAATGTTCTAACGTTATTTTCTTAATTAATCATTCAGTGTCGCATAAATATTCTCTCTTTACGCCAAGAGGTACCGTACACCAATTGATACATTATATTGTGTAATCGTGTGATTCGCTCATAAGCTACACTACGTAGACGGAGTCGGCGAGAGCTCCTTGCCACTTTACATCTGCAACAGAGTGAATTGGACTTCTATTCCGGAGTGCGAGGTTAAAAAAGCCTTGGCCAGGCAATCTATGGTTCTACATATTTTCAGGGGAGATCTAGTAATGTTGTCTGAACTAGAGCCTCTCTCCCTCCTCGTCATCTAAAAGAGTTCTGCCTCCGTTTGTAGTGACGATGCCGCTGAAGAAGAAGAAGAAGACGACGACGACGACGACGACGAAGAGATTAAAACTCTGACATACCACTTTTTTTCAACTGTTCATCGGCTGGTATTCGGGGCGAGTGGCCATCAAATCCGCGTACAGGCAAGCCAGCACAAAATTTCCACCCGTTGTCTTAAAATCAGTTCAGAAGAAACAAGCTTATTCCTTAAACGAACCGCAGTCATTTCCTTCCTTATGACTACTCCAACTGACCTCCTTCTTGAGATCCTTCGATCTCGCTGTCACTGCGATAACGTTCAATACAGTTCAGCCAGAAAATTTTACACTACATTCTACAAACTCTCTATAATTTCCGACTACTGACTTTATATTGATTGAAATCAGCTCGCAAAGGCCCTACGTATGCATAAGTGTCTAAAAGTAACAATGGTTTTTATGAGAAAACTGAGGAACCGTTCCGTCGGAAATAACTGTCAAGTCTCCTGTCTAACCACTTGATGCCCTATGGTCAGCAAACCGAAATCGACGCTTTAAAATATTAGCATTACGGGCGTCAAACACTGTTAGCGCTTCTTGACAGAGCAGGCAGCCATGGACTTGGCGACTTGGACGAGGTACGCCAGTCTGGTGAAGAGTTAAACAATCCGATCTATTCTCACACACAAGCAGACTCTCTTTCCCAACTCTGTGATTGTTCTTTACAGTGGATGCTGCGTTCAGCAACAGCTGTTTCCTAACAAGTTTGTTTGGCTGTTGCAACTACTGCCACATTCCCGTACGCCTCAACGAAGCCGAATTGCCAGCAGAATGAAGTCTCCCTCTAACCTGCTTAGCTATCGCTCCGTATAAATCGCATTCAACTCTAACTTCACCTCCTTGCATTCATATTCAAAGAGTGTATATATGCACGACGGGAAAACAATTAGTCATCCCTGGGAGATACCGCACTAATGCCGCTTAACTACGCATCTAGCCTTGATAACAGCCTCAAATCTGCGAGCAAAAGAGTTCACAAGTTCCTTGACATATACCACATCCAGCGGACGCCATTCAGTGATGACTAGATCCGGAAGAATTACGAAATTTCGAGTATGTTGGTTGTTGCGTTTCACCCAAACAGTCCTAGACATTTTCTGTGAGGTTACGCTTACTTTCGGGCTAAACGCCTCTCGGCGCTATCGGTGCACTCACCCTCTGAAAAGAGGCAAGCTCGCGACTCTTAGGACCACGACAATACTACACACCCGCCGTCAGGTACTGTGCAGTTGGTGTGCTGTATGGAGTAAAGATGTCCAGCTTCATATGCCGCTGTGACCAATGGTCTTTTGCGAGGACCCGAATCCAAATGTACATTGCTTGCAGTGCCGTTGGCAATGTTCGCTCGAAAACTGGTTGAGATGGCCATGCATTTACTGCCAATAATTCCTATACGGTTTGGAAACGACTGTTACTGGCAACGTGTAACACTCTGTGTCCGGTCTCTGTCGGGTAAGATCTTTTTACAACCAATGATCTTACGGCACGATGTACATCAGTGTTGATATACTGGACGGAAAAAGGGGAGCGGGGGGGGGGGGGAAGCAATTTCGTTCCTTGTGTCGTCCTGGGCACATCGAAATACCATAGCTCCCTTCTGTCCTGCCTTCACGTTGACCCGTTTAACTGCGCTGATTTCATAATAGCGACAGGTACGTACGCACCACTTCCGTGCCATGACTTAATATCAGCTGTGAAGGTGAAGGTGGATGGTCGAATGACGGCCTGGTACTGTTTCTACACCGTCTACAGCCCCCCCCCAAAGCGACCAGTGTCCTAATTTAAGGGAGGCGACTAATATTTTGTCCGATGGACGTATGTGCCAAGCCTTTCTCAGGATATTCAGTCTCGATGAAGTAAAGGTATTAAGGGCTTTAAAAGAAGAGAGGAAATTCTTATCTTGATACTTCCACTGAGCTATCCCTTGCTGAACTAGTCAGCTCTTCGTTCCCCCATCTCCATCACTCTAACGGTAACTCCAATGCAATATTTTCACCCATCATCAACACATGTCATTTCCAAACATTTGGGTGGCATGACTAACTCAGTAAGACCAGTGCTCATTTAAAAGTCGACGAAGAAACTTTTCGTTATTACCTAAGGTACATATTTAAAACCGCCTGCAGCTAGCGGTGGAGTATAGGAAACACCCGGGTACGTTATATCAACAACAGCGTACATAATCACTTTAAAAGCGAAGGAACTGAGCTGTACTCATAAATCAGCGAACTGCAGAAAGTGAAACACACACGATCATGAACTAGCAAACGACCCGTTCCGAGACCGAAGACTAACACTAGGGACACCATAACCGAATCGCATTGAAGGTAACAGTATACTTTAATGTAGTTTAGACTTATCTTTAACAGAACCTGACAAGAAGCACTAAGTGAACGAACACACGATGTATCAGTGCGTCTGGAAACAACCCATCTTGTTTCGTTGAAGAGAGATTAAATTAATTATGCAAGTCAAAAGAAATCTATTTAGGTATGCCAGGACATTGGGAACCTCTTGTGGCAAGAACAGTAAAGGGCCACACACCGTGATCTCCTACTTAATGTATCTCGCGCTAGCAGTCACCACATTTTTAAGAAAGTTAATCATTTCTGGTGAAAAAACGGCTTCACCAATGAAATCACTACAGAGAACTAAGTTTACAAAAAACACAACACAAATTTTTAACATTAAAATTGATTTAGCGCTCTTGTGACTCGTTGGAAAAGTTTTTAACAGTGAAATATGCTAATCTAGATGGACAAAGGATCTTTATATATAGTCACTGCTATGTGAAATCGTAGTTATGAATCCTACAGAGTAATCTGTTATGTCACGATGGCCGCGCCAGCGAACTGGATAGATTTCTTCAATCGAGCAGTCTCATGTCATCTTAAAAGTGACTTTTCAACGTCGATGACTCTTAATATAAAATAAGTGTTCAGTGAGATGTGATTAATGATGCTAGAACGGACTGGAAACTGACTTATCCTAGACAGGTCTGGAACTTGCTCAGTGAAGTTGGCGAGTAAATGCTGCTATTTTCCTACCCATACCGGCCAAATTCTGTTGCGGAAGCAATGCAGTACCCCGGGGAACATCTATGGTTATTTGTAATAGCTAGTGATAAGCAAAACCTTTTCACACAGATGTCTGCTGCGGTTTTTTCAAAATGGGTACTGTGGAAGAGTATACAGCAGCTGATTTAGGAATAGTCGGAAACGCCAAAACAGGATAACGTTATCATCAAGTATAGTGGCTTCGACAAGTACTGCACAACATAGAAACAAACATATTTTTATTCTCCATCCAGAGTCAAAAGACGATATGGGCCTTTTACATTCTCTGGCCGGTTACTTACAATTAAAGACAAATATAAATTTGAGCGAAAAAAAAAAAAAAAAAAAAAAAAAGAATTTGCCAGGGAACTGCGGTGGCCCCGACTCGTCCCAGCGCCGGCCTTCGAAGCCAAGGACGCCTGCCCACTGGCAACCGCCTAACTGTACACAATCTGCGCGAAAGTGAGTCACACGAATAAAGACTGTTAGCCGCTGAGTATCACCAGACAGACAACAGTTTCACAAAAACTACATAAATTTTAACGTGTAGTATTGAATCCGCTCAAAATTTCTACACTGACGCTTTTCAGATACAGACAAGACATCATAAAAAATAGCGGAATATCACTGTATTACAAAAAGATGGTTTAAATGGCTCTAAGAACTATGGGACATAACATCTGAGGTCATCAGTCCCCTAGACTTAGAACTACTTAAATCTAACTAACCTAAGGACATCACACACATCCATGCCCGAAGCAGGATTCGAACCTGCAACCGTAGCAACCGATTGTATTACAAATTGCAATGCATGTCAGGCATATTTCACTGCGGGGCCGACCTGAGTGGCCGAGCGGTTCTAGGCGCTACAGTCTGGAGCTGCGCGACCGCTACGGTCGCAGGTTCGAATCCTGCCTCGGGCATGTATGTGTGTGACGTCCTTAGGTTAGTTAGGTTTAAGTAGTTCTAAGTTCTAGGGGACTGATGACCTCAGAAGTTAAGTCCCATAGTGCTCAGAGCCATATGAACCATTTTTTAACTGTGGATTTTATGTGCTTGTATTATATCAGCAAATTTGTAATTTTCCAAGTTGGAGATGCATTTAAAACTAGTGAAAATAGTGCCCTTTCGATCTGGTTTTAGACGAGGTGCGTCTCGAAAACGAATATTGCCCTACACTCAAATCTGTCAATATCTATAACCTTCGTAATACGAATTGAAATAAGTGAAACTATTCGCTAATTCCATATACAGCATATAGTAGCTATTGCAACTGAGACAGTTAAAATACTCGTGTGACAAGGGTGTGGTACTTGTACACGATCGAGCGTCCATCGACAGAAACTATCAGCAGCCAATACTGACAACGGTACAGGAGCTGGAGTTTGCAGCATGACGCGCTAACAGGCTTCAAGTGGCCAGTAAATGCAGGCGAAATACGTTATTTGTTCTCGGCGAGGCAGTCGAGCGCTAATTGGCGGTAGCGCTACGCTACGACTGCATCACTAACAGCAGAACAAACACGGCCGCTATTCAGAGGCGAGTCGAGCGAACGGCCGCTCTTTTACGATGCGGCACTCCTTTTACGACCCGGCCGCTCTTGGGATTAAACGCGTTACCAGCTACACGGACGCTTTTTTTCACATTGTTCTTTTTTGTGAGATCCCTAAAACAAAATTTCGGCTGTCACTAGGCTGGGACTTGAATCGGCCAGGACACAGCACACGGAATTCTCTAGAATACGTTCTGGAGGACGTGGGTTGTGAAGCTTTGGCAAATATTTGCATTTCCACAATGAATAAGTTCTTAACATTTCGTATTTTTTTCTGTAGTCTGTCATAGCAATTTCTGTTTCAGGTTTTAGGAAGTGCAGAAAGAAATATCTAAATCCGTGTGCAACATAAAAGCCGCAGCCAACATCTATTAACTGCTTCCACCTGAATCGAATGATGTTCCAATAAACTAAGGCACTGTACCTTTCCTATTTTCAAAGGAGCGCTACTTATGTTGCGTAAGGATTGGGGAAGGATGGAGAGGTAACCAATTTAGGTAAACACACCAGACCATTTACAGAAATAATTGCCAGACGGCGGCTGGAAATCAGTTTTTCTAGGACGGACATTTTCGAAATGGAATTGGATAATGTATGCAGAACAGACCTTTAGAACAAGCAAAAAGATTTAGCTATCTTCACGATACGCGATCATACCTTAGGAATATCGTTGGACGCACACACGACTTCAGAAATCACATGTCAAATGTAGAAAGGAAATCTAATGGCTTATTTTTTACTAGGCAGCCACATCCTCTTTCATTATCTTTACGAACATTAACCTGAAAGTCGAGGCTCCTAAAATATATCACTATGAAAATCTGACTAACGATAAGTGACAAGCATTTAATATGATCACTAAGGTATTGAAGTTTGGAAGTATTTTTAATTGTTGAATGAATATTTAACAGTACAGCGCCCAGTAGGATTCCGAATCTTTTTCCCTCCGTCAGTCTCGGATGACGCGAGGATGTAAGACTGATTCCGATAAACCTTCGTCGCTGCAGAAACCACTTCACTGTATGACGATGTGAGGTTAACCAAAGGGTCTTTTTCTTCTTCAAATACTGCTTTTATGAAAGGCATTGATGGTTTCAAAAAGGTCAAAGGCAATGGCAGTGAATCTCCTTAAACTACTGTTGGCCAAGTGTTCAGGTGTATCGAACACTATTTTTACCCAAGTTTTTGACCTACAATACTTTCCTCCTAAGAACAGAATACTGTTCCACATGACGTTTATGAACAAACATTTTAGTAACAAAACAATATTCCGAATTTTACACAGTGTTATCAAATTCCGTAGCATTTTTTACATTCTTTTCTTTCCTCTTATACTCAATGGTTACCAACAAAGCTACTTCCTGCGTGGTACACAAATGATTGCACAGTGTTTCATCTGAGTTCCCTAACAGTTAACTGATTGCTTAAAACACTCTGAACTTTCAGAGCTTCTCATATTTTTCCCTTTTCAAGGATAACTTTTTAACGACAATCTGAGAACAAGGCCACTAGAAACGGAGAACAAGATCGGTTTCAACAACCATGAGACGGGGTCGAGTCCGTGCCTTCTCCAAAGAGACCACAGCGATATTCGCCTATAGCGATTTAGGAGAAAGAAACACGAATCCGGATGTTTTTACGAGTATTTGAATCCCGTTTTTGCCGAATGTAAATGTAGTTATCTGTTTATTTTGTTTTAGGGCGCCAAAACAGCTAAGGTCATACGCTCCCATGTTAAAAACGTAGAACACGAATGTAGTCATCTGATCTAGACGTCAGCATGTTCGACACCTGATTGTGACGAGACCGGAACAAATCGAGATCTAAAGAAAGGACTCTGGTTCCCAATAACCTACCTATCGGATAAGCACCAGGAATAACGCAGAGCCGGGCGCTGTGGCCGAGCGGTTCTAGACGCTACAGTCTGGAACCGCGAGACTACTACGGTCGCAGGTTCGAATCCTGCTCGGGCATGAATGTGTGTGATGTCCTTAGGTTAGTTAGGTTTAAGTATTTCTAAGTTCTAGGGGACTGATGACCTCAGAAGTTAAGTCTCATAGTGCTCAGAGCCATTTGAACCAATAACGTAGAAGCAATCACAGCTACTGCGTCACCTCGCTCAGTTATTATCTCCGGAAATCAGATCAGTTGGAGAATTCTTTGCAGTTTGTGTACCCTTTATAACAAATGTATCTGACAAATTCACGGTCTCCTACAAGTATATGACGCGGAATTTGAGCAGATATGAAGGGAAATCTTAAACTTAGAATTGCTTCGCGTGAAGTTTCCTGGTACCACTATAGATTCCACAACTTGTTAATATCTAGGGTAATCCCAAATACGTTCTTTAAATATATATCACCACACAATATTTCGTAATGTTACGATACTAAGTCCTGAGTCTGCGATTACTAGTTTCACTGAAACCGTAAGAGAATTTCTATGTTTCCCTGGCGAAGCCCGAGTTCGCCAGTTACCGATATACTTTTCTAACATTGCTCAACGTGTTGAAATGTATATTTCTTAGCGGACGTTTAGGAGATGGTGGGCGCTTTCCCTTCTTCTTCCTTGCGCGCTGTTTCCACGATGGACTTACGAACCTCAAAGCTACCGGAAACGTTCCCTACTATTATATACATCGTCGATAACTTCACTACACCTCTGTTGCAAATTTTTTTTCTCCACATGGTGAAGTGAATTTAGTTTAGATAGGATGTACGTGGTGACGCTTAAATCATTATGCAACCATTGTTCATAGCCGTGCGCCACTAACCAAAAATAACTCGTTTCGAATTTCTCCGTTTAAAGTTAGGGAAAGCACAACAAGAGTGTAAGAATGCCCCTTCCGACGCCACAAAAAGAATACAATGGAGTGTCTGCTTTAGCGTTGTGCAACAAAATTAAGTCGATACAATATTTTCCTCGAACATCAGGTGGTAATAACAACTTATTAAATGGGGTACAGTTAACGTTAACAGGAACTCCGTTCTGTATCAGTGAAGTGCTCCATAGCTCTTGCTACCGCAGTATTTAAAGGGTTCTTTCATATTTAGGTAGCTTCCTAGTTCGTCACGGTTTCCAATCGGATCCATTTACTTCAGGAAGTTGGCTACAGTGGTCTGATACGCAGATACACAGTTCTAATTGATACTGAAATTACAGCACAGGTTTATTTGTTTTTATCTACGGTGAACGTGCAACAAAAACAACTGTCATGATGCAGTTCTGACTGATGGCTTTATACAGGCACGTAATACGAGGGGAGACATGCATAATATACTACTGATACTATCAAAAGAATTACATTTCATTTCCCGGTAATTTCCAGACACAATTAAACAACCTGATATATATATATATATATATATATATATGTGTGTGTGTGTGTGTGTGTATGTATGTATGTAAAGGTCTCGATTCGGTGAACACAACTTAGCAAAGAATAATGCGATGCAACAAAGTAAGCTCTCGTTGGAAGGTGTAACACATTGCCTCTCGTACTCACGCAGCATTCTAAATATACGAAATCGGAAATAAACGCAATTTACTAAGGGCGTTCAATAAGTAATGAAACACTTTTTTTCTGAAAGGAGGTTGGTTTTATTCATGATTCTAATACCCCATAGTATTCCACACTCTTTTGGCTACAAACCCTATTTTTCATCATAATCTCCGTTCAATGCTATGCCTATACTCGGAGCGCCTGTATGCCTGCATGGACTTCCCGGTCGACGTTGGAACCAGCACCTTGCCGCATCAGTAAGCCCCCCACCACCAAATTACTCACCCGCGGAGTGCACCCTTCACTGGGCCAAACGGATTGAAGTCGGAAGGTGAAAGAACCGGGTTGTGGGGTGGAGAATCACAACTGGTGGACGACTGTGTCAGCGCTACCAACAGAGACGTCCCAGTTGTGCAGCGATCTGTCTGATTGTGAACCTCAACCACCTCGAATGAGTGTGTCCGCATATTCCAACATTGCAGGAGTCACTGTTGTTTGCGGCTGGCCGGCATGCGGAAGATAGCACGGGTTTGGGCGACTTTTATTCCACGATGTCCCACAACAAATTATGAATTTTTTCGACCGAAACTGGCCGAGAAAAAAAGTGTTGCATTACTTATTGAACGCCCTTCCTACTTTGTCAATTGGGTTTTCTTTCTTTTTTGTGGTAATGTATTACCTACGATAAGAACAGGCTTATCTTAATTTCGTATTCACCTGGGGCTATGACAAACAACGTTATCAGGAAGACATCACCAGGAAATAGCTATTTTATTCCTTTCGCCTCGGTGATGGCGAGACGGCTGCTGGAATTTGAAGGTATCAGAACGACTCTGCAGAATCTAATCTTGCCAGAGCACCACCATCATATGACAATAGGATGAAGTTAAATCCAACTGGGGAGAAAAAAAAATTGTGGCATAACTTGACTAAAAGAAGGGATAGTTTGATGGATACATTCTGAGGCATGTGCGGAGTAAAAATAGTGAAGGAAATCCAAGGCTTGACTACAGTAAGGAGGTTCAAATGGCCGTAGCTTGTGATAGTATGGCACAGATGAAGAGGCTTGCGCGGGACAGACTAGCATGGAGAGGCATGAAACCAGTCTTCGGACTGAAGATCTCATCAACAAATACTATTCGGTAAATGCTCTCCTTACGATAGTTGTCCCCTTGTGCCCACTGAGTCTTCCGAGGTAGTATTCCTAAATAAAATCACTTCTGTTTTTTAGGCAGCGTCATTTCGATGGAGGAGAGCTATCGAAGGCTCGCGTATTTCATTCAAAATGACTAGAAGATTTTAAGCAGCTGCTTTCTTAAATGGCAGCTTCCATTCAAATAAAATACGCCTCGTGTAAACGTCTTCGAATTAATCATCAGCAATCGTAAAAATGGGTGAAATGCTTCAGCTTCGCGGATTCCGCTGTGATATCTGTACTAGTAGCAAATAACCGTCTTCCTTGTTAGTGGAAATCTGCCTTGAACCGGTGCCCGGTCTATGCTCCACGTCCCTGCCGCACGCAACTCTTATTCTTGTCTCGAAATCGTGACGCACAGCGAACAATATAAATAAAATCGAACACTCGGTCCCATAGAATTTCTGAGTAACAGGTATAGTCACTAGATTTCATCGCACAAGAACATTTTCAAACGCCCATCGCTTAACGCCGCAGATTATATCATTCGTGAAACTGTTTCGAACGCGCATCCGCGTAATAAAGCGCGATTCGTGATGAATTTGCTCTGCAATACGCGAGGAAATAGCTTGCTAACACTTTTAATATTGCGAATGCTGAAAAACACTGTTGTTGTTGCTGTCTTAACATTTAAGACGTTTGATGCAGCTTTCCTTGCTATTCTATAGAGCAACCCTTTTAGTCTTTGCATAACTATATTCCACAAAAACTTGCTAACTGTTGTCAAGCATGGTCTCCCTCTACAATTTTTATCCCATCACACTTCCCCCCCCCCCTCCCAAAATTGCACAATTGAGCATTCTATGATGCCTCAGCATGTGTCCCCCAACTGAACCCTTAATTTAGTCAAGTTGTTACATAAATTACTTTCCTCCTCGTTTGGTTCAGTACCTCTTCATTAGTTACTCTATCTACTCATCTAAAAATCATCATTCTTCGGTGGCACCACATTTCAAACGGTTCTTTTGTCTCCTTGCTTGAACTCTTTATCGTCCATGTTTCACTTCCATGTCACAATACACACCAAATAAATTCAGACAAGACTTCTTAACACTATAATTTATATTCGAATTAACATATTTCTGTTTTCCAAAAATGTTTTCTTGCTACTGAAAGTCTGTACCTCATGCCATCTTAACCTTTGCCACCGTCAGTAACTTTTTTGCCCCCAAAGAGGCAAACTCGGCTAATACCTTTAGTGTCCAATCTTTAATTCGACTACATTACCCTTGTTTAACTTTTGTTTACTTTCATCTTACAACCTCTTTTCAAGACACTATCCATTGCGCTCAACACATCTTCGAAGTCCTTTGCCATCTTTGGTGCGGCCTCATCAACAAATCGTAAAATCTTTTTATCTTACTCCCAGCACTTTATAATCCGCTTCCCAAATTTGTTCTTGGTTTCCATTCCTGCTCGCTCAATATACACCCCCCACCCCGTGAACCATGGACCATGCCGTTGGTGGGGAGGCTTGCGTGCCTCAGCAATACAGATAGCCGTACCGTAGGTGCAACCACAACGAAGGGGTATCTCTAGAGAGGCCGGACAAACGTGTGGTTCCTGAAGAGCGGCGGCAGCCTTTTCAGTAGTTGCAGCGGCAACAGTCCGGGTGAGTATCTGATCTAGCCTTGTAACATGAACCAAAACAGCCTTGCTGTGCTGGTATGCAAAAGGCTCAAAAGCAAGGGGAAACTACAGCCGCAATTTTTTCCCGAGGGCATGCAGCTTTAATGTATGGTTAAATGATGATGGCGCCCTCTTGGGTAAAACATTCCGGAGGTAAAATAGTCCCTCATTCGAATCTCTGGCCAGAGACAGCTCAGGAGGACATCGTTATCAGGAGAAACACAACTGCCGTTCTAGGGATCGGAGTGCGGAATGTCAGATCACTTAATCGAGTAGGTAGGTTAGAAAATTTAAAAGGGGAAATGGATAGGTGGGAATTAGTCAAGTTCGGTGGCAGGCGGAACAAGACTTCTGGTCAGGTGAATACAGAGTTATACATACAAAATCAAATAGGTGTAATGCAGGAGAATTTTAGTCGTTTAGTCATGAATAAAAAATAGGAGCGCGGGTAAGCTACTATGAACAGCGTATTGAACGCATTATTGTAGCCAAGATGGACACGAAGTTTACGCCTACCACAGTAGTACAAGTTTATATGCCAACTAGCTCCTCAGACGACTAAGAGATTGAAGAAATGTATGATGAGATAAAAGAAATTATTCAGATAGTGAAGGGAGACGAAAATTTAATAGCCATGTGGGACTGGAATTCGATAGTAGGAAAAGGAAGAGAAGGAAAAGTTGTAGACGAAAATGGAGTGGGGGATAAGGAATGAAAGAAGAAGCCGCCTGGTAGAATTTTGCACAAAGCATAACGTAAATCACAGCTAACACTTGGTTTAAAAACCATGAAAGAAGGTTGTATACGTGGAAGAGGCCTGGAGGAACGGGAAGGTTTCAGATAGGTTATATAATGGTAAAACAGATAATTAGCAAACAGGTTTTAAATTGTAAGACATTCCCAGGGGCAGATGTGGACTCTGACCACACTCAATTGGTTATGAACTGTAGATTATGAACTGTAGATTAAAACTGAAGGAACTGCGAGAAGGTGGGAATTAAAGGATCTGGATAAACCGAAAGAAACAGAGGTTGTACAGAGTTTGAGGGAGAGCGTAAGGGAACAATTCACAGGAATGGGGGAAAGAAATACAGTAGAAGAAGAATGGGTAGCTTTGAGGAATGAAATAGTGAAGGCAGCAGAGGATCAAGTAGGTAAAAAGACGAGGGCTAGTAGAAATCCTTGGGTAACAGAAGAAATATTGAATTTAATTGATGAAAGGAGAAAGTATAAAAATGCAGTAAATGAAGCAGGCAAAAAGGAATACAAACGTCTCAAAAATGAGATCGATAGGAAGTGCAAAATGGCTAAGCAGGGATGGCTAGAGGACAAATGTAAGGATGTAGAAGCATATATCATAATGGGTAAGATAGATACTGCCTACAGGAAAATTAAAGAGACGTTTGGAGAAAACAGAACCACCTGCATCCTGCATGAATATCAAGAGCTCAGATGGAGAACCAGGTCTAAGCAAAGAAGGGAAAGCAGAAAGGTGGATGGAGTATGCAGAGAGTCTATACAAGGGCAATGTACTTGAGGGCGATATTATGGAAATGGAAGAGGTCGTAGATGAAGATGAAAGGGGACATATGATACTGCGTGAAAAATCTGACAGAGCACTGAAAAACGGTAAGTAAAAACAACGCCCCAGGAGTACACAACATTCCACTAGAGCTACTGATAGACTTGAGAGCCAGCCCTGACTAAACTCTACCATCTGGTGAGCAAGACGTATGAGACAGGCGAAATACCCCCAGACTTCAAGAAGAATATAATAATTCCAATCCCAAAGAAATCAGGTGTTGACAGGTGTGAAAATTGCCGAACTATCAGTTTAATAAGTTATGGCTGCACAATACTAACACGAATTCTTTACAGAAGAATGGAAAAACTGGTAGAAGCCGACCTCGGGGAGGATCAGTTTGAATTCTGTAGAAATGTTGGAACACCTGAGGCAATACTCACCCTATGACTTATCTTAGAAGGTAGGTTCTATAGTGGAATGTTGTCTACTCCTAGGGCCTTGCTTTTACTTACGTTTAGTGCTCTGTCAAATTTTTCTAGCACTTGTTGACTTAGAAAAGGCTTTTGACAATGTTGCCTGGAATACTCTCTTTCAAATTCTGAAGTTGGTAGGGATCAAATACAGGGAGCGAAAGGCTATTTACAATTTGTACAGAAAGCAGATGGCAGTTATAAAAGTCGAGGGGCATGAAAGGGAAGCAGTGGTTGGGAATGGAGTGAGACAGGCTTGTAGCCTATCCTCAATGTTATGCAATCTGTATGTTGAGCAAGCAGTAAAGGAAACAAAAGAAAACTTTGGAGTAGGAATAAAATTCATGGAGAAGAAATAAAAACTTCGAGGTTTGCCAACGACAATGTAATTCTGTCACAGGCAGCAAAGGACATGGAAGAGCAGTTGCACGGAATGGACAGTGTCTTGAAAGGAGGATATAAGATGAACATCAGCAACAGCAAAACGTGGATAATGGAATGTAGTTGAATTAATTCAGGTGACGCTGAGGGGAATTAGATTAGGAAATGAGACACTTAAAGTAGCCCTTTTGCTGTTTGGGGAGCAAAATAACTGATGATGGTCGAAGTAGTGAGGATATAAAATGTAGACTGGCAATGGCAAGAAAAGCGTTTTTGAAGCAGAGAAATTTGTTAACATCGAGTATAGATTTAAGTGTCAGGAAGTCTTTTCTGAAAGCAAATGGTTCAAATGGCTCTGAGCGCTATGGGACTTAACTTCTGACATCATCAGTCCCCTAGAACTTAGAACTACTTATACCTAACTAACCTAAGGACATATCACACACATCCATGCCCGAGGCAGGATTCGAACCTGCGACCGTAGCGGTCGCGCGGTTCCAGACTGTAGCACCTAGAACCGATCGTCCACTCCGGCCGGCTTCTGAAAGCATTTGTATGGAGTGTAGCCAAGTATGGAAGTGAAACATGGACGATAACTAGTTTAGACAAGAATAGAATCTTTAGAAATGTGGTGTTACAGAAGAATGCTGAAGATTAGATGGATAGATTACATAACTAATGAGGAAGTACTGAATAGAATTGAGGAGAAGAGGAATTTGTGTCACAACTTGATGAGAAGAAGGGATCGGTTGGTAGGACATGATCTGAAGCATCAAGGGATCACCCATTTAGTATTGGAGAGCAACGTGCAGGGTAAAAATCGTAGAGGGAGACCAAGAGATGAATACACTAAACAGATTCAGAAGGATGTATGTTGCAAAAGTTACTTGGGAGATGATGAAGCTTGCGCAGGATAGAGTAGCGTGGAGAGCTACATCAAACCAGTCTCTGGAATGACGACCACAAAACACACACACACACACACACACACACACACACACAATATACACACTGAATAACATGGGGACCGGCTACAGCTGTCTCACTCCCTTCTCACTACTGCCACCTCCTCATATCCTTACATTCTTAGAAGAGCAGCCTAGTTTCTAGACACGTTCTGGATAAGCTTTATATTATCTTTATGACATGAAAAATGAGCTCTCTGGATGGACAGTCTAAGTGAATGAAGCTTTATTAACATATTATACACGTAGCTGGCACACAGAACCTTAACCATGGCGTTCCAGTGCTTTGGACAACAATTTGTTTTGTCTTCTCTAGCTACAATGCTTTACTGAAATACTGGCAAGCAATTTCACACATTGCTATTAGTCAGCGGATGCTACCCGTAGTGTACATGTATCAGACTCCACGCCTTTACACTGAGGTTGCAAAAGTTACGGGATAGCTATATTCACATATAGAGATGGCGGTAATACCGCGTACACAAGGTATAAACGGGCAGTGCATTGGCGTAGCTGTCATTTATACTCAGATGTGTTATGTGAAAAGGTGTCCGACGTGAATTAATAGACATTGAACACGGAATGGTAGCTGGAACTACACGGAAGAGAGAGTCCATTTCGAAATCGTAGGGAACTCAATTTTCCGCGATCCACAGCGTAAAGAGTATGACGAGAATACCGAAGTTCGGGCATTACCTCTCACCGCGACAGCGCAGTGGTCGACGGCCTTCACTTAACGACCGAGAGCACCAGCATATGCATAGAGGTGTCAGTGCTAACAGACAAGCAACAATGCGTGAAATAACCGCAAAAGTGAGGCTACAATTATTTAGAGAAACCACGAAAAACTAAGTAAATTTTCTTCGCCAGTATTACTACACTGCTCTCCGGAATACAAACGAAAGCATTCGTGCGTGATTTACTGAATGATGAGAGAACAGCCGATATGTGTGTTAAAAATGTCAAGAACACCGTCAGCTGTAATTTCATCTCCAGTTTATTGGCTATTGATTTCAGCGTTACAGTACATCATCATCAGAAAACAATGGTTCAAATGGCTCTGAGCAATATGGGACTTAACTTCTGAGGTCATCAGTCCCCTAGAACTTAGAACTACTTAAACCTAACTAACCTAAGGACATCACACACATCCATGCCCGATGCAGGACTCGAACCTGCGACCGTAGCGGTCGCGCGGTTCCAGACTGTAGCGCCTAGAACCGCTCGGCCACTCCGGCCGGCACGCCATCGACAGGCTCTGTATATCAGATAGCGGCTGAATTTCCTGTCACTACAGAGTGTCTGTCGTATGTGAAAATAACCGGACTTCCCACCAGCTCTTGCTCACACTACATTTGCACACGACGACCCCTGGAACACAAGAGCTGGTGCGAAGTTCAGTTATTTGCAAACACGTCATACATACTGCTATCACTGAGGAAATCCATACGCTGTATATGGTAGAGAACCTGAGGACGACTTACTCTAACGCTGAAACTTTGAAGCAATAAATTGGAGATGAAATTACAGCTGACGGTGTTCTTGACGTTTTCAACACAAACCAAATGTGTTATTAACCACAGCGTCAAATCGCTCGCCGCATCGTCAACGTTTAAATCCCTAAAGATGTTATGTGTTCATTATATCCATTTCTGTGCGTGTGTCAACGCAACCAGAGATCACTCTACAAAGTTGCAGCGCTTCAAGTACAGTCGTGGCGAGGCGAGTGCAACAGTAGCAGTTACCCGTGGGCGGCGGAGGCGACACGGACAGTGTGCGCACGCATCCGGGAGCCCGCGACTGTCTCGTCAGCGGCGGAGGCCTTGAAAACAGCGACAGAGGCTGCTGGCATCTCAATTCCACGAGGACCGCAGAAGGTCGTCTGGGAAAGCTCGCCGCCACGAGAGCACAGCGCAACGCCAAATCCGCGCTCGAGACGACAACAAATATGTCGCGACGACTGATACAACACGACATGTAAAACACTCTTCTCGGGAATCACCTATAGATGCTTAAGAAAATAGAACTACTGTCCGCAGCAAGGCATTAATGACGCTTAACTTTTCTGATCCATTATTAGCAATGTATGAAATTTGTTCCTTAGTACTGCCAGAGCCTTCAAACCACGGCGGCTGGTGCCCGAAACATCATAAACTGACTGTGGCATATCCATTCGCCCGTGAAACGAGTCGGTTGTACTTGTGTCCGCATGTAAGTACACACATAAAAGGATACATATACATATAACATCTTTAAGGATTTAAACTTCGACTATGACTATGCGCCGAGCGATGTGACACTGTGCTTAAATAACACACTTGGTTTTCGTTAAAAACGTCAAGAACGCTGTCAGCTCTAATTTCATCTCAAATTCATTGGTTACCCGTTTCAGCGTTACAATACGCCACATCAGGTCCTCCATAGCAGACGGCGGCTGAATTTCCGCAGTGACAACAGTATGGTTGATTGGTTGGTTGATTTGGGGAAGGGGACCAAACAACGTGCTCATCAGTCCCATCAGATTAGGGAAGGATGGGGAAGGAAGTCGGCCACGCCCTTTCACAGCAACCATCCCGACATTTGCCGGAAGCGATTTAGGGAAATCAAGGAAAACCTAAATCAGGGTGGCCAACGCGGGTTTGAACCGCCCACCTCTCGAATGCGAGTCCAGTGTGCTAACCTCTGGGCCACCTCGCTCGGTACAACAGTATATACGTCGTACGTGAAAATAACCTGACGTCGCTCCAGCTCTTGTGTTCCAGGTGTCGTCGTGTGAAAATTTAGTGTGAGCGAGAGCTAGGGCGCAGTCCGGTTATTTTCGCATATGAGATGATACACAATGTTGTCACTAATGATATTTAACCGCTATCTGGTACAGAGGGCCTGATGATAGCGTATTGTAACGCTGAAACGGTAGCCACTAAATTGGAGATGAAATTATATCTGCAGGTGTTCTTGACATTTTAACACATATGTCGGCTATTGTTGCACCATTGAGTAAAGTACGATTGGATGCAACATCACTTCTCATCGTAACGCGTTGAATACGGCGAGAGAAATCCCGGCTGTCTTTTTTGAATGAGGCGGCAAAGGCACGAACTAGTGAAAATGAACCGTATTAATATAGACACAGTCGCGGAAAACATGCGAGTGCGAGTAAAGTACCGGGAGCACCGACAGAAGGTACAGTCGTCCTGCAGCTTCCAAGCACTTAGAAAGATTTAGGCTACCATGAGCACAGTGAAGCCTCGAAATACCACCTTACCTGCCACCAAATGTCACAAATGTTCAGCTTTCGGGGGAGAACGGTTAGCTGCGGCTATGGGTGGACGCACACTTCTCTGCCGAAGGCCAGACGTAAGGAACCCAAAAAACCCATTACATAAGACAATAATACCTGATAATACACTGGAGCTAAGCTTCACACAAAACGGGGAAACAATGTATGCTGAGAGGTACTGCGTCTCGCTGAAAGATATGTTTCGAGAATTGCGAGCTAAGAGATTATATTAGTCAAGTGAACTGACTCAATAGCCTTTTAAGAAAACTAATCTACACGCTGCAAGAACAAGCAAACACGACAATTTCTAATTTGAGACACTTCTGCGTCCGTTATTCTCACCAATCCTACTGTTAACTGTCCCCACTCTTTAACATTTAGTTCTTTTCTGATGGAGGAAAGGCTCATTGTAAGAAAAACCTATCAAAACTCACTTGGTAATGTCCGAGGTCCGACAAAGGGTACACGGATACACCAGTAGCTCTCCGGTAGTGCGGAACCTATAGCGGAGAAGTGCGGAATCTATAGGTGCCTGTGTTGACAAATAGGTTATTAAGGCAGGGCCAGTTTTTCAGTTTAGACATATGAACTACGTGTTACCCAGTGTATGTTGATACACTTTTTACACAAGCGTTGCTGTTTGTGACTAACACAATAAAAATGTTGTATTTTGTTACGGTATGTTGATAATTTTTACTTGTGGACCGTCTGACAGCAACTGAATAAAACACAATTTTAGTGCCATACGCGTTTCGCCTTTATTTTCTGCAAGGCATCATCAGTGGCCTGGAATATGTACATATGTTAGCTATTTAATTTACATTTTTGTCACTGTGCCTATAGGTTATAAACAGTTCTGGTGGTTGGTATTTCCGATGAAGTAGTAATATTTTGAATTGTACTTACAGGTCAGACGGTCCACAAGTAAAAATTATCAATATACCGTAATATTACATGCAACTGAGGAAGACAGGACTACAAAAAGTTGAATATTGTATTTTGTATTTCTGAATTGATTAGGCTGTGTACCGCTCTGCAAAGCAATAGCAGTTAGAAAGAATGGATCATCTTACATAGAACAGGCGCACAAGACACTGTGTGTTTAATTCCACTTCTGCGCATTTTAAATCAGCTTCCAGCAAGACTATCTGCGAGACGCGTTCTTCATTTGCGACGTTAGGTACCTGTATATAAGCAAGCATACGCCAACACAACGCACAACGTCATTCTCAACATGCAGCACCTGGCTTCCTTAAGCATCCTCCCAATCGCTTAAGTTTATCGGTAACAGTGAAGTGAATTATGTATGTCACAAAGCCACGAGGCTATAGAGTGTGACCGCCTGAGAACTAATTCCAGTGGAAATGGTAGATACTGCTTATTGCTCTGTTTTTAAGACTTGCGGATGCTGTGCTCATGTATGGCTGTCGCTTTGAATATTTGTAACAGTACGGATTGTGACCTTAGTTGGCTTTGTTTCGCGTCGTTACGCAAGGATGCCCCTAGGTCTTTGATAAAATACTGCTGCGTGGCGACTCCCGCAGATTTTCAGTCCGCTGTCGGTGTAAAAGTGCGTTTCCCAATACTACTGCTAATTTTTCTCGTCCTGTCAGCACCAACACTATATTATTTATAAGACAACTCCAGGATACCGTATATCTGCGTTAATAAGCGTTTAGTGGTCTCAAGGAATCACAGTCCCAATGTTACTTTCGATTTCATAACACATCGACACAACAAAACCGCAAATTAAATTTTCATATTTCTTTCTATACGAGGGTTGGCTGAAAAGTAAGGCCTGTAGAACACGAACAAAAACAATTACGAAAATCCGGCAAAAATTACATTATACGAGGATTGCCCAGAAAGTAATGCACAGCATTTTTTTTCCTCAGCCGAAAACTATGCTACGAATGCGATACGTTACGTACGTAGTATTTGAAGTCTCCTGAGCGAGCTCACCAAGTTCCCGTCACTTCAGACAGAAGGGCGTAGCTGCAGTACGTTTCAAAACGGCGTCTGTAGGTGATGTACGTTACAAGCGACGTGTCGTCATTGAATTTCACACTGCAGAGAAATAAACTGTGGGGAATATTCACAAACTCTTGTGCAAAGCCTATGGAGCATCTGCTGTCGACAGAAGTACAGTTAGTCGCTGGGCACGGAGAGCGAGGTCATCAGAAGGCTGTTCGGCAGAGCTCCCCGATTTGCAGCGTTCGAGAAGGCCATCCATGGCTGTCACACCTGACCTAGGCCATCTCGGACTTCCACTTGTTTGCGCCATTAAAGGATGCCATTTGTGGAAGACATTTTTGAGGACGACAAGGAGGTAATTCACACAGTGAAGCACTGGCTCCGAAATCAGGACAAGGATTGGTACCGACAGTGTATACACAACCTTGTTTCGCGCTGGAGGAAGGCCGCAGAACGGGATGGAGATTAAGTGGAAAAATAGGGAGTGTAGATAAAACACCATTATTTCGTATATGTAATTCTCATATGTTCAATAAAGAACCGTTGAAGGAAAAAATGCGGTGCGTTGCTTCCTGGGCAACCCTCGTATTTATATCTCAACATAGTCACTGTAAAAACTAACACATCTCTCCCAACGTGTAACACGTTCTTTCGCTCATTCACTGAAAAATTCTTCCGACTTTTCTCGAATCAAAGACTTGCAGCTGCCTTCACCTCATCGTCCGAGGTGTAATATTACTCTTGCATGGTGCAAGAGCGGGAGAGTGTGGAATCGGTTCAAACTTCGGATTTCACAAGACCTCTTCAGCTGCACGCGACGTGTGTGGACGAGCGCTGTCACGTTGCAAGATTATTGGTGGCAGGCTGACCCAAGAATGACAAAGTCGACGTCGGAGGTGTATTAGAATCTCTATGTATCGAGAAGAATTTACCGTTGGTCATCGTACCAGAAACTTGCTCAAAGTCGGTGAGCATTCCAAAACACACAGTCAAAATAATTTATTTTTTGCGAATGGTTGTTCCTTGAACCTTTTCGCCTGTGGAGATGAAGAATGTTGATATTCAGCGCTCTGTCTTTTCTCTTCTGGGTCGTAATAATGGACTCATGACTCACCACCGTCACAGTCAAAAGGAAGTCGTCTCCTTCCTCACGTAGTGCCAAAAAAGTTGCTCGCGGGAATCCAATCGCCGGCTTTCGTTCTCGTATGTGAGATGGTTTGCTACTCAGATTTTACGGTACTCTAATTATTCAATAACGACGTCGACACGTTCCTTGGATATTCCAAAATGGTTTGCGATACGCTTTTGAGTGATCCGCCGATCATTTCGAATAAAATCGTCGACAAGTTTGCGATGTTTATCGTAAGTAGGAGTGATCTGACGTCTGATTCGCGTTTCCTCAACAATTATGGCTTTTTCCAGACTCGCAACCACGAAATTTTACTACCGGTCGATTTACAGTAGACTTAGCAACAGTATCGTCACAACAAACAGCCTTTAAACGACAATGAATCTCACTAAGAGCCACTTTTTCAGCAGTTAAAAATTTGATAACAGTGCTGTTTAACTCGCGTTCAGACGATTCATGTGAAAAGGTTTCCGACCTAATCAAGGCCAGAAGACAAACTTCTAACGCGGAACGATAGTTGGAGCCAGACGCTTGGGACATTCTATTTCGAAAATCTTCAGGGAATTCAATATTCTGAGATCCAAAGTGTCAAGACTGTGTTGAGAATTTCACATTCGAGTATTACCTCTCATCACGGACAACGGAGTGACCGACGGCCTCCGCTTAGCGACCGAGAGCAGCGACGTTTGCGTCACTGTGAACAGACAAGCAACACTGCGTGAAATAACGACGAATGCATTCGTTAGGACAGTGCGCGAAACTTGGCATGATTGAGCTATGGCAGCAGACGGCCGACGAGTGCCTTTGATAACAGCACGACGTTGCTTGCAGCGCCGCTTTTGTGCTCGTGACCACATCGGTTGGGCCCTGAGCTGTTTTTGCATGGAGTGGACTGGATCCTGATCCAACTCAACCGATCATTGACTGGAAATGGTTATGTTCGACCATTTGGACACTTTTCAGGCATTCATGGACTTCATGTTCCCAAGCAACGACGGAATCTTTATGGATGACAATGCGTCACGTCATCGGGCCACAATTGCTCGCGATTGGCTTGAAGAACATTCAGGACAATTCGAGTGAATGATTGGGCACCCAGATCGCCCGACATGAATCCCATTGAACATTTATGGGACATGATCGAGAGGTCAGGTCGTGCACAAAATCCTGCACCGGGAACCCTTTCGCAATTATGGGTGGCTGTAGAGACAGCATGGCTCAGTACTTCTGCAGGAGACATCCGACGACTTTTGTAGTCCACACCACGTTGAGTTGCTGCACCAAGCCGGGCAAACGTTCTGACACGATATTAGGAGGTATGCTATGACTTTAGTCACCTTAATGTATAATGAACCAAGTGTGTTCAACTCGTTGAGACAAAGTTCCCTCTCTTTCCTGTTCTTATTCTCCCTTTTCATGAACCAACACGAGTTAAGCATTTTCTTATCCTTACTTATCCCACTAGCCCTTTCTGTTTCTGTTACATCAGCTTTGACTGGCGCTGTGATAAGAAGTTCTCCACTGTGCAGTCTATAAATCCTGCAAAAGTCTGAAGAGACAGTCTGAAGAGAAAGTCTGTAGTCCCATTCACAAGCTGTTAACCATTCCACAATGACATTCAACAAGTTTCTTAGTACAGAAAGGAGTCAGAGACAGGGCGACACATGTAGTCAACGAGCTGGCAGAAGCATATTATATGTCATGTAGATAATGTGGCTTTTACGGTTCAATTAAAGAACGTCTTTGGACAACTGCAGTTAAGAGCGTCTTCACAGAAAGTTAAGAAATCATGTTTCACATTATTTTATAACTAACATCAACGCTATAAAACAAGCCTTTCTTGACATTCGGAAATTTTACTGTATTGCAATTGTGTAAATCTTCTTTGCCTAGTTTCCAAATCAGATAGCCTTCTCCATGGAATACGGCTGACGTGGATGTAAAACGTTTACTGTATGGTTTACTAATAGAATTTACACTAGGTATAACCACGATTAAGCTATCAGTTCTAGGCAAAGGAAGGTTGTACGTAAATGTTCCGCCAACATCAAGGTTATTAGACATGGAACACTAGAGGCACAAACAGATCGCGAGCTCGAAAAGATATAAGTTTGTCGCTTCCCTACAGTATTTTAAATAAAGGATACGACGAGTAGAGGTTTTTCACTCTCCCTCCAGAATAAGGAAAAACCTATATCCATCTCCATACTCTGTAAGCCAATATGCTGAGTGATCTGTAAGATTTTTTTTCGGCGTGACTGATTATGGTCTGCTGTCGAGTATTTGATAGCGTTGCCTGAACCCCCGAAGGCACACCGTTAATCATCATTGAGAATATGGCGCTGGGTACCTCAGAAGAATGAATACTTGTACGCCAACGAGAATGCCCTTATCTGTCTCATTCACGCACCCCGTATGCGAGATGTATGATGTAGAAATATTTCACAGCATGCTTCGGAAACAGTTTCTTTTACCTTACAAGACGAGGCCTTGCGAGGACAACAGACTATCACTAATTTTCAACTTTTTTTCGATAAGTCCAGGCATGTCAGAGTAATACCGGAATGAGAGGCGACAAAAACTGATCAATGTTTGTCAAATGACGTGTGCGCGCGCAAGCTAATACGACTTTCATCGTTTACCCCACGGCAGGCGGTCCGCTTTTGGGCAACTGCGACTGCCAATGCGCGGCCTGGCGGAGATCTGCACACGACGGGGCCTTGCCGCGTGGAGCAGAGTGGAGGGGCGGCAGACAGAGCTACGCTCGCCCTTGAACTGTCCCCGAGGAAACTTGTTGGTTCGCCTTGACTCGCCGCTGCCGTCGCCTCCGCCGGCCGCTCGTGCAGAAACGCGCCCGTGCTGAGTTGCGTCGTCCCTCGCAACTCCTAACAAGCTGCACCGGACGACTCAAACATCCGCGTCAACTGATGACGGCCAAACTTTTTTTTTCCAATCGGCGGTGCATGTATTAATGAATGTGCCAAGCTCGGAAATCACAACAAGAATCGTTTCGATCATCTTCGGTGTTAGGTTGAGTAGAAGCGGCTATTTACAATCGAATGCTATCAATGAAATGCTGTACTTTCCTTGGGAACTCCTACTTTCCTTGACAACCCCTCGTATACGTTCTAAACACATTGACTGCAAATTTTTTTTCACTTTAATGTCAGATTCTAATGTTTCTCGTATGTGGGTAACACTTCAAAGACGCGTTCATTTGATTCAAATCAAGAAGGAAACTGACATTACAGGCTGGTAGAGTGTTAAAGATTTTGGACGGGGTCAAAGCAGAAAGAAGTCTTAACAACCAGCGTAGTCCACGTTGAATATGCAGAAAATACAATGTGATTTCTTCCCAATCACTCATTTAACTGATACAAAAGGTTTCTGGGTGTAGAATCACATTATGTTGTAAAGCAACAGTCGCAAGATGCATAAAACCGTTTCACACATCTTTTGAGTTATTTTACAACTGAAATCACTCTGTATCTAGAAAACTTTTTATGTCCACTTACTTCCGCTGGCAGTTGGGCACTTCAGTCATATAATGTTTGAGAATTAAGTCAGCTATGATAAAGTTGTTACATTTTGTTTCTACAGTACCTCCCCCACTTCCTCTTCCCGAGTTCAACACAGTAATTCCAAACCCTAAAATTTGAATAGAATCAAGAAATGTGACATTTCATTAACAGGATAGTTGAGGCCTATAGAATAAATTAAAACTTACTTCACTGACATTTAGCTACAAAAATATCCAGAACATGTGCAATCTGAAAAATTATGAAATGTAAAATACACTTTTGGATGACTTATTCAAGAGAAAGAGCTTCACAAATTGAGCAAGTGGATAACATGTTGATCCATCTCTGGTCTTTGTGAAAGCAGTTACTTGGCTTGGCACTCACTGATAAGAGTTGTTGGATGCCCTATACACAGTATCGTGCCAAATTCTGTCCAATTGGCATGTTAGAGTGTCAAAATCCCAAGCTAGTTGGAAGGCCCTACTCATAATACTCCAAATGTTCTGGGGAGACATCTGGCAAACTTGATGGCTGAGGTAGGATTTGGCAAGCACGGAGACAAGCAGTAGGAACTCTTGCCATGTGCAGGCAGAAATTATCTTACTGAAAGGTAAGTGCAGGATCACTTGCCATGAAGGGCAACAAAATGGGACGTAGAGTATTGTCAACGTAGCGCTGTGCTGTAAAAGTGCTGCAGGTGACAACCAAAGGTATCCTGTTATGAAAAGTAATACCACCCCAGACCATCACTACTGGTTGTCGGACCGCACGACAGGTGACAGCAGATTGGTATCCCACTGCTGTCTGGGGCGTCTCCACACATATCTTAGCTGGTCATTGGGGGTTTAATTCGAAGTGAGATTCATCTCTCAGACAATTCTACTCCAGTCAATGAGATCCACAACAAAAAACATGTTTGAAGGTGCCACAGACAGTACTGCGGGCCATTGGGATACTGAACACTCTTCAAACAGAAGTGGACATGAAATCACACCATTTGGTGAAATCTTAAATATGCACAAGCACTTAGCATGGATTAGATGAGACAACTTCACAATCAGCAGTTTGGGGTGTTTCTACACGCCAGAGTGTACACCACAAAATTCATAGTTGCCATGGTAACACAGCTGTAAGGGTTTGCCAAAGTTCTTGATCATATTCCACTATGCAAATGCAGAAAAGATTCTTCTAAACATGTTGTATTAAGTATTACATTGAATATGACTTCAGTAGTAGCAGTGGACATTAAAGTGTCACTTGAAATTGACCCATATAAGATGCCATATATATGCAAAGTTAATTAGGCCCAAAGGAAATAATAATATTGCGCGATCTTACTGGCCTCAGGAGCGATTCATCACAGACATACAACACAATGGAAATTCTTTTGGCATCTGAAATTGATTGTGACCTAGTGTGTAATGCTATCACAGAACATAATGAGATGATAAAACAGCTGCTGCCTAAAAACTCTCAAGACGAACTTACCTTCAGTAATCTGAAAACAATTTACTAATGCTAAGAAATGTACAATATTTGGATTAACTGCTCAGAGCTGCAGTAGATCCAATTGAACTATCAATGAAATCAAAGCACGAGACTATTTCTGTAATTATTGCTGCATAAGGCATTAGTGCAAGCCTCGTGTTACTACCATCTTGAAAAAGTAACTTTATTTAAATTAAATCGATGAAAAGAATGAACCAGCAGTTCATATGAAGACCTGCTCCATAAAATAGATTTGAATAACATGTAAAACACAAAACCTTTTGTCGCATAAAATATCAGCTTGATAAACCTGATAACGAATCAAACACCATGTAAATGGAACTGAATCTGCTCCACTTTGATCATAAACACATTTGTCACCCCTGCTCATTCAATAACATTGCCTAAGTAACGACCCTGTTCCAATATAGCTCGGCAGGTCGCAAAATAAAGAAACATATTACCTTGTGATGCAGAATAAGTACATAGAGAGGAGCTGTATACAATTGTTATTATCACTTTGTCAATACAAGCCCACTGTGGGTTCCATACATAGCTCCCTCTTTTTCTCAGTATATGTTACTGCAATCACATATGTCACCACACCATATCATACATGAGCCAAACATACATTTTCACTCCAGAGCCACTGGCCAAACAGACCAGAGTGAAGCAGAATGCCTTCTTTTCCTTTCAAACCGGTAAGCCATATGTACCGACTACACACTCACTAGACACTCGCTGATGAACTCTCACCCCAAAGACTTCAAGAGCATACACACTAGCAGCCATGAACGAGAAGTCTATCAATGTGGCACATGTACAATAACACAGATTTTCTGTGAGATGAAGGTACATAAAACAGAATGTATAGAAGATGTCCAATTATAGCGGATGTCTTTCAATGTAACTGAAGTATTGGTTAAAAAAAAAAAGTGCCTGGTAGTCCAGCGCAGTGACAATATCAGTGACTTACAATAGACCTACAATAAAGTATGGGAACTGGTCCAATAAATTTGATACCTACACTGTACGGTATCCAGTTTAGCTGTGGATAAGTAGTGATTTTGACAGTATAAGTTAACTTCTTAATTTTTATTTCATAGTCACTTTGCTGATTTTTTGTGTGTGTGTGTGTGTGTGTGTGTGTGTGTGTGTGTGTGTGCGCGCGCATGCTTGCAAGGAGGGTAGAGGTGCGCACACCATATTGTGAATCCCAAGTTAATGGTAAACTAACCTGACATACACTACTTTAAAAAAAAAACTTTGTGACTGACATTTCAAGAAGTCAAGTAATGGTGGCCAGGCATTATCAATTCTTCCATAAGTGTCAAATGCTTGCTATGTTGCCTGTTTTGTAGGTACACACAACGCCTTGTCATGCGTGGCTAGCTGGATGTCAACAACAAACACCTCCAGCCCCGTAATCTGACAATCTCAGAGTTATTTTATTTGAGCTCATTTCCCAATTCATCTAATGCACAGTACAGTCTGTTTTTCGATGGAGCATGATCCAAGCAATAGCGTGGATGTTTTTATGTGCCCGATTCTTTCTCTGTACTATGGAGCAAGAAATACTCATCTTATCTCATACAAAATTTATTTATTTCATTTGGATGTCTGACTTCAAAAATGAAATTTGTGTGTGTGTGTGTGTGTGTGTGTGTGTGTGTGTGTGTGTGTGTGTGTGCGTGCGTGTGTGTGTGGTGGGGGGGGGGGGGGGGGGAAGGCATATGGTGTCAGGCAGACAATGACTGGCACAGAGGCTCCTTCTGATGGGAAATTGAAAGTATGGTGTTTCTTCATGCAGACGGAGAGTGAATTTCAGAGACAGCTTACAAGCCAGCAACCTTGTAATTGAGCTTAATAGTTTATTTTTAGAAGTAGCCACATGGAAGGTCAAGTAGAACCCAACAAATTCTTGGACCTTTTTTTATTACTATTATTATTATTTACTTATTGTTAAAGGAATAGCTTGTTCCAATAGTATGGGCTTCATTCATGACTTTGGAGTTCCTGCTTCTCATGTACCTTTCACGTTCAGACTAATAAAAATTAGCTATGTGTTATAGTATCAAACAAAATATAAAAGATATGTCCAATGAATATCTCTGTCTGCTGACCAGAGTGACATCTGCTTAATACATGTGAGACTCTTTTTTTTCTATTGCTGCTTTCAAAAAATGTATTCAAAGAAAACAAATCTCAAGCTATACAACAGTGTTTGTTGTTTGGCCATTACAGTGTCTGCTAAGAAAAGGACCAAGGCACATTTGGGACTCAGGTAAAAAAAAATATGCCATTTATATTCTACATGAAATTTTATTTTTTATCCGTATTAGGAAATATTTATTTGACTGCATCTTTCAGTGGGCAATGGTAATTGATTTCGGTAAATGGTAATTGAAATGATTCTGTGTACTTATTCCTGACAAAATAGGTAGCTACTATTTTCTCACAACTCAAACAGAAATTCTCCACTATATGTAATATATTCGGATTCATCCATCTATTGATTAGTGTACGACAGTAAAATTTATTGTATAACCATTGTATTATGAAGAGGATACACAGCTACTCACCATATAGAGGAGATGATGAGTTGACCCCTATACAGTGAGCAGCAATCTATCCATTTCAATGAAAAAATCAATTTTTGAAAATATAATGTAATTGGATGGATAAAAAAATCTATTTGCCAAGCACCGGCAGGAGAACAGACACATAAATACATTGAAATTTGCAAGCTTTTGGAGCCGGTGGCTCTTCTGTCTGGCAGAAGGGTTGAAGGGGAAGGAAGAGAGTGAAGAGGAACAACTTGTGAGACGCAGGACATTCAGAAAAGTCCCCTAGAACCCCAGGTCAGGGGAGACTTACATGACGGGATGAGAAGGAAAGCTGAATGCTCCTCATTTCCTACACCTCACCAGTCTTTTTCCTTCACCCTCTTCCTTCCTCTTCATCCCTCCTACCAGAAGAAGGAACCACTGACTCCAAAAGCTTCCAAAATTGAATATCTTTATATGTGTGTTCCCCTGCCACCACTTGGTGAGTAGATTTTTAAATCTATCCAATTACATTATAAACAAAGATGAGGTGACTTACCGAACAAAAGCGCTGGCAGGTCGATAGACACACAAACAAACACAAACATACACACAAAATTCAAGCTTTCGCAACAAACTGTTGCCTTGTCAGGAAAGAGGGAAGGAGAGGGGAAGACGAAAGGAAGTGGGTTTTAAAGGAGAGGGTAAGGAGTCATTCCAATCCCGGGAGCGGAAAGACTTACCTTAGGGGGAAAAAAGGACAGGTATACACTCGCACACACGCACATATCCATCCACTAGTGGTGGGCAGGAAATCGCATATCCAACAGTTTGTTGCGAAAGCTTGAATTTTGTGTGTATGTTTGTGTTTGTTTGTGTGTCTATCGACCTGCCAGCGCTTTTGTTCGGTAAGTCACCTCATCTTTGTTTTTATATATAATTTTTCCCACGTGGAATGTTTCCTTCCATTATATTGATATCATTAATTTGAATCCAACAATTACATTATAATATACCCTTTTCATAATATTGTTGTTATTCCATACTCGACTTTCCATTGTTTGTATTACAGTTGTGTTGTACAGGATGAGTATGTGAAAATATCAGCAGGTTAACAAATATTAAAAATAAGAATAAATATTGACACAGTTGAGCATAGATGATGTCACTGTTTTCATGATGGGTCATGCCTCATCTTCTGAAACCATGAATATCACTAAATTAAAAAATTAAGCCAGTTTTGTGGTGCAGCTTTTAGGAAATCATAATAAACTAGATTTCATGACATTTCCTTGCTGAACATAATGATGGATGATGGAGCAGATTGCAATTATATCAATGAGCTCTTGCCGTTTTACTCCACTGCTAAAGCAGCATTAAACATTCAGAATTCTTTGTAAGTTACTCTGTTTAAAAATTTTATGCTAAAGTTTTATTACAAGAGGATCCACTGTCTCTGAACTTACCATTTGTTTTCCTGAAAGTCACATGCTAACTTAAAGACAGTTAACTGTGTTGTGTGTGTTATGTAGGCGTATAAAAATGCTAATGGTACTACTATTTTGGTTTCCTGCCTCTCTTCTTATCTGGTCTCATTAAATTGTTAATAAACTAAATGTATGTATGTACTATACTATTTGTTTCCATCAATAGTAAGCCAAATTTCTGAGATAACAAATGTCAAAATAATGAAGTGATTGTGTCTAGTATGGGAGGCAGCGACACTGTGAGTTCACCTTTGTCTGTGAACACAATATGGATGTGGCAGCAACAGTTCTGGATACATTGACATATTGCCCATTTATGTGCAGTATTCGGTTTGCTTAGGAGGGTGATTATAGTCTCATCATTGTTCCGTGCACTTCCGCAACTAGTATATGACATTATGCCACATAAAATAAACACATCACACAGAAAAACGATGTTGACAACAAAAATGAATCACAACTATTATGTTACTGACTACGCAATTGATTGTAGTAACTAGCATCTGGAGAAACAGAGTGAACTGTCATGATGTTATCTCAGTCAAATCCAAATCCAAAAGTAGGGTTGTCAATGAAATATAGCACTTATCACTGAAAGGACATTTATTACGGACACAAACATACACCCAGAACAAATCTGAACTCCTTGAAAGAGTGCTGCTGTTTATACTAACATCAAATATTCCAGAACATACAAGCACTACAAACGTAAGATATCTCACGAACCTTCCATTAATGGTAAATTCTAAATAACAAATAATAGCTGGTGGCTGGTTTGAATTGGTGACCTGGAGCACAGAAGTCAGTGACACAAACAGCTATGCCACACTGCATGCACCACAGCTCACGGAATTGTTCCCTCTCCTATGAAAACAGGTTTTGTCTTTGGTCCTCAGTGCGGCAGCACTGGTGGCTTCTCACGTTCTGGTTGCATTGTCACATTCTCTTCACTACAATAAACATCAAAGGTAAGCTCTTCTACTGAAGCTTCAGGATTGTCAAGCAGGTCTTCAGTTTCCTCGAACGAAAAGCCCCTATCATTGATCAGGGCCTCTGAACTAAAGTAGATCTTCATATGTTTGACATGGGCTACATTTCTGTGCTTATGTGACATCTGACAAACAATGAATGACACAGTAAGGTCCAAGGTAGCACTTTAGTAACTTTTCCAATAATCCCACTTTCCACGCAGATGTAAAAATCTATACCAATGTATAGATGGTGTTCTAGCAATGTCGGCCTTCTCCTGGGTCGCCAGGGTTTGTGGGTGATGGAGCAGTCTTTCTTTTTCAGTCTTCATGGTGTAGTGCTTCACACAGTCATCTTGACTATCGTCCAGTTGAACCGGAGGCAGGGTATCCAGTATCGTTTTGGTCTCACGACCACGACAGAGGGATTCCTGTAATGTCTTGGTTCACTGTTCTGTATACGAATGTCACGACAGGCAGTAGTGTATCCCATTCTCTCTGTTAGAAATTACTGTACATTGAAGTACATCTGCCAATGCCTTAGTAGAGAGTTCTGTGAGGCTATCTCTCATTGGGTGGTAAGCAACTGTAATCCTGTGGATGATGTCTCAACATGAAATTATTGAGTACTAGCTCCAACTGGAAAATTTTTCCACGGTCTAAGATAGTCACAAGAGGTGCTCTATGCTTCAAAATGATGCTTCTACAAGGAATATCGCAATTTCTGGAGCTTTGATTATCGCACAGCGGGGAATGTAGTCAGTGCAGACTAATAGCCATCATTGATTCTTGTTTGTTGGCCTTGGGAATCTCCCCAAGAGGTAGTTTCCAATCTGGTAGAATGGCACTGTTGCAGATAGAATTGGTATCAACTGCCCACAAATTATTGTGCCATGCATTTTCATCACTGGCATTCTTTACATTGGCTCATATGGTATCCATATGTGGTATCCAATGGATTGGAAGGGAGCTAGCCAGTGATACCATGTCTGATTCTGTCTGGAGTCATCACAAATCCCAGGTAACCAGATGTCGGAATGTCATGGAAATACTCCACGATAGCTGGCTGTAGATAATCTGGGATTTCTACCCCATTGGATCCCAGTTCCTCTGATACAATGTTCTGTTCATCAATTGGCATTTTTCTTTGTCTGTGCCCCCACCCCCTTTTCAAAGCTTCTGTAAGTTTCAGAAATGCTGGATCTTCTCTGTGTTCAGCAGCAATGTCATTTAATGCAATATGAATGAGATTTCATTCACACTACTGTGTTCACCAAAGTATTCCTGGAAAGGCTGTCTGTGCCCTTGTGTTTGCCTCTCCTCTTGTATACCACTGTTTTATACTCCTGATGCCCGTATTGTCAGTCACCCCTACGGATCTTTCAGGCTAGTCAGCCTGCATGGAGCATGGTGGTCTGTCACAGTGACAACTTGTTTGCCAAATAAATACAGCCATAACTTGCTGATGGCCCAAACTACTACAAGCCACGCCTCCTCAGTTTTCGAGTAGTTCATCTTGGAATTGGAGAGTACTCTGGCAGTATACGTTACCACTTATTCAGCACCTGCCTGAATTTGCGCTAGAACTGCATAACCACTAGCACCAGTGTTAAGGTCTGTCTCAGCATTCTTGTCATACAATGGTAGGCCTGGAGAATATGTTGACACCTCCTTAAAGACAATGAAAGCACTATCTTTTACCTCATTCCAGGAAAATGTGCCATCTCCTTCCAGAAGTCCTTTATGAGTTGCCAGTAGTACAGCAGATTCTGAGAAAACTTCCCACTTAACAAACGTGTCAAGTTGGAAAATCTGTGACTGCTCTTATTTTTTTTCTGGATCAGGACAGTCTCCATTGTCATTCACTAGATGACCCAATATTTTTTATTTCTTGGCCACAGAAGAGGCAGTTTTATGGATTTAGGCTGAAGCCTATTCAGGCTGAACATGGCCGTCACATAGCTTAGGTGGTTTTCAAATGTTTTACAAAAAAAAGTCATCTATCATAGGTTCAAAGGTGGCTGCATCATTACACAGCCCAAACAGCTTAAATTTTAACCATCTTGTCAGCCCCATCAAGCTTGGTTTGCCAGCAACCTCTCTGCATGTCCATAGTTGAGAAATACATTTCTCATTTCAAGCAGCCTATGATGTCATTAAAATGTGGCTATGGGTAGATACCTTCTCTCATTATAACAGTCAATGCAAAAATACCATGTGTCAACCTCCCCATTCATAAGACCATAGGAGAGGGGAACAAGCACTCCCTGAAGGTTCAATGAAGTCATTTCGCAACACCTTCCCCACTTCCTTCCAGATTACCAATGATTCAGCCAGCGATGCCCTATGTGATGGCTGGCTAATCACTTGATGAGCTCCAGTGTTGATACAATGTTTTACCACGGGTCACTTGGTCTGTATTTTCTCCACCCCAGATTTGGAATCATCCTAAACGGTGTAGAATGGCTAACACTAACTGCCACTATTCCTTGGTCAGGCCAGATCCTGTTGGACAGTCTGATAGCAGCTTCTTCCCCTGTACTGTCTGTAGTGGTAGCAGAACATGATTTTTGTCACTGATACTAAGTTGTCCTTCCTGGAATGGTTTGAATGTTCCAATGCATATACCTTTAGGGATGGGTTGTGACTTCTCTTGACGATTGGTGAGGCAAAGTTCTCCTTGACCACATACAATAGTTATGATGGTTGCTAGCAAGCAGATTTCTTTCGCGAGTCTGAGTAGCTTTTTGCAGTCAACAAAGTCTTCACAGTTTAGCTGAGCATCTGGACTGATGGCTGGAACTCTGCTCACTGATGACAGAAGGGATAACATCTTCAACAGCAAACAACTGCACAGAACACCCTTGTTAAGTGCACTTGTTGGAAAAGTTTCATCAATCTGGAGCTCTGCCCTTACAGAGTCTACGATTGCTTGCAACATCCCATCCAAGAAAACAACATGACAACATTCTGTTAAAACGACAGTTCAAAAGGCTGTGTTCCTTCATTGATAATTATTCTTGCAATACATATTCCTGTTTGCGACCATCAGCACAGTAATTTTTGTATCACAAAACATTGTCACTTTGGCTAGTGACATGCATTAGATGAGGCTGTACCAGATCACGAACTCCATGATGAGCTGTGGAGCACTCCATGCTCCGCGAAGTGTTGTCGCTTGCTGTGAATAATCAAAGGGGCCGGTGGCATGTGGCACAGCAAGCCTTTTGATCTGCCTGCCACACCTTACATGATCACCAATGTCATATTCTCCAGCAACTATGACATAGCGACATGCTAGCTCAGGGAAATAGGAAGTTAAGGAAATAAATAAGAAACAACTGTTTTAAAATAAATTGCACAAGTTCACTGGGCATCTGAAAGTGGACTTTTTTTTCACGACAAGAGTGGAAATATTGGGCATCAAAGCGTTTACAGCATTACTGCGGAGGATGGGCTTCATTTTCCACAGTCGATAGACTCTTCAGTATAGCTGAGTGTCTTGACTGACGGCTGGAACTCGGCTCATTGATGATGGACATGATAATGTCTTCAATGGCAAACAACTGCCCAGAAAAATCTTTGTCACATGCACTTGTCAGGAAAGTTGTGTCCTGAAGTAAAGATGGTTCTTGGATTTTATTGCCAAGAAACGCTGCTCACAAGTATATAAAGATCCAAACATGCACATGATCGTGAGGCATCTTTGTGGAGCTTGGGAAATTTTTTTTTTGCTGTAATGAGCGACACCGCCGTGACAGATTTAGCGTTTTTTAGTACCTGTCTTTCAGCAAAGTTGAATTTTGCAAACCAATAACTTCCAACTGGAGAGACAATGGCAAATCATTGGGTGAAACCGAGAAGGGAATGCTGAGCAACTTCATTTCCATTTCAAAAATTGCAAGCCCTCAGTATCTTGTTTCAAAAGATGTGATGAGCGGCCTTATCTTGGCTTGATAATAATCAAAACTGGTACCTTCAGGTAGTTTTAAAGAAGCCAGACGATTGAAGAATGTTAAAATTCCTTCACCCATCCGCCTCTAAAACAAAAGTAACTTTTCTACAAACACTCTTAGTTGGTCGTGCATGACAACTATTAGCTGCTCTTTGGAATGCAATGACGGATTTAAATTATTCAGGTGCATGGTCATGTCAGCTAAGAATGTTGTGTCTGATGTCCACTTTAAATCTTTCAGACAATACACTTCTTCAGCTTTTATTTACAAGAAGAGACAGAGTTCCTCACAAATGACAAAGCAAACATCAAGAACTTTTCCCCAACTCAGCCAAAGAACTGTGCTGCGATAAGGTATGTCCACATCCTCTGCTTCCATAGCTTTCAGGAACCCTTTGAACTGGCAGCGATTTACACTGTCACGATGCACCAAATTCATGCACTTGACAACAACTGTAATTACATCACCTAGTTCCACTGTTTCAGCACACAGTGCCTTGTGATGAATGAAACAATGAACAAAAATCTTTTCCAAATTCATTCTCGAGTTTGTTTTCCAAATGAGAAGCGAAACCTCGATGACGCCTCATCATTTGTGGCACATCCATGGCTACAGAACGGAGCTTAGCCCAAGGTAAATTCATGTTGTCCACTGATTCACAAACAGCTCCAAAAATATCTAGTCCTGTTGCCATATAATTGAACGATACCACATTCAAGAGTTCCTCAGTACTTGTAGTTCCATATCAACACCACGCACGAATACTGAAAGTTTAACACTGTCACATGTATCTGTGCTTTTGTCAAGTGTTAGTGAAAATGCAACAAAGCTCACAGCTTTTTTCCTGAGCTATGTTTTTAAGTTCGCTGTGATGTCCAGAATTTGACTAGACATTGCTTCGAAAGACAAACCCATTCAATGCCTGCAGCTTCCTAGGGAACAAACATTTTGCAATTGCTTCCATGCACAACTGTATGAGAGAGCCCACAGAAAACTGTTTGCCACTCATCACTATAATGTGAGTCACTTTGTAGCTTGCACCAACTGCTGCTTAAGTTCCGTTCTTCACTGTCACTCACCTGAAAACTACAAAGGTATATCTGTACGTGAACGATGCTGCATATTTCTGTAACTTCTGTCCTAAGAATTCTTTTTTAATTTATGTCGTTCGTATGGCTGGCTATTAGCTCTATGTGTGCTTTGTCTTCTATATGCTTGTAATGTGCTGCATGAAAACGTGTATAATGATGCTGTATGTTGTACTTCTTAGCAGAATGGCATATAAGGCAATGTGGACACCCATCCCTCTCAATAAATAGAAATGTATCCTCCAATTGAGGCAGAGGACTTCCGCAACTGACCATAGCTGCCACTGAACACAGATTGTTGCATTAGCTGTGGCTTAACACAACCAGGGTGCAACTAGTTTGCTTTTCCCACCACGTGGGCTCCGAGCTGCCGGAGTGAGGATTCCAGAGCACTTCTCCTCCTCGGGTCATTGTTGGAAGAGCCTGCATTAGATACCACAAAAAAAGAAACTTGAGAGTTGACTACAGGCCTGAATAAGTTGGTCATTGATCATAAAGGTGAGGAGATTTCTCAGCATCCTGGAAACTGCACTCCAAGGAGGATTTTCACTTGTGGCAGCCTCACCTCCATAGTTGGTCATCTCGTTAGTTTTCCTAAAATCAGCAGCTAGGTGAGTGGCTGGTACCTCTGTATGGCGATGGGGAATGGCTAGAGTGTGTTGGAGAGTGACCTCTTCCAGCGTACAGTCTTGAGCTTTAGCACACAGGTCGAATATAACTGTCTGCAGTTGACTGTGCAAATAGGACAGTTATGATGGGTGATGTCTTCAGTACAATAGTCTCTGAGCACTTGTCTTCTTTCTCTGCAGTAGTGTACACCATATCTACGGCTTTCACAGTGAAAAAGAGAGCAGTGTTGTTGTCTTCAGCCCTTCAAATGTTTGTTATTCTGTGGGGCATTATGCTTAGCAAAGGAGTTTGTTGTACCTACATTGGTCGGATGCTGGGATGTCTTATTGCCTGATGGGCAGAATAAGTCCGATTTGGCAGAGTTCATTCTTCATGGCATGTTCAACTGGTGGTGGTGGTGGTGGTGGTGGTTGTTAGTGTCAAAGCGCTATACATTTCTCCAACATTCTTTATCACCTCCTGATATATAATAGGTAGACATTCCTGGCTATCTATCACTTCCTCAGGCCAACAATTCTGGCTTTCATAAAAGGTGCACTACTTCTCTTACAACCTGGTGTGTGACAGAGGTGAGATCATGCTGGTCTTGCACAGGCACTACATTCAGGAGTCAATTATACTTCTTTCCTCAGACTCTTTTCCACTGCATTTCCTCGATTTGCAGGCACTACTTTATGAATTCCTCCGACTCCTTTCACCAAATGTGAAATTTTTTCAGCTTTTGTCATATTTGTACTGACACTGCTGCAAAGGCCGATAATAATGTGTATGTCTATGAATCTTGTTTCACATGATGTTGGGCCCTCTTCTTCAATCGTTATGACCAGCATCTCAAAAACACTGGTGGGCTGCTGACTTACAGCTGCTTTGGAATCCATCATCCTCTTGAATATACAGACCTTTAGAATGATGTACTACTTGTATTCTCATTTCTGTCCATGCAGGTGGTAGCTTTTATTGTGCCTAGTAGGAGCTACAGTGATGTGTATGTTTTGAGGTACCTGGCACCTCCAAATAACATCATGTCATAGCCTTACTCCAAAACCGAAAGCAGGATCTTCAATGAGATACAACACTTGGCATTGAAACATATTTATTATGCAGAATTGAACTCAACTGGATGGAGAGTAATGTTATCTATACAAACATTGAATACTCCAATGTATACAAGTAGTACAAACACAACATTTTTTGAGAACCTTCCAGATATGACGAATACTAAGCAACAAATAATTTCTGGTGGTTAGGTTTGAACAGGCAACCCACAGCATGCAAGCAAGCGAAGCTATTTTACTAAACCACACTGTGTGCACCACAGCTCGCTGCAATATGACAGTGGTGGACAGAAAAGAATAGTAGGCGCGACCAAGCTCGTTCTTTGATTGGGTGTTGGTGTGGTAACTGTCCTATAAACAACCGGTAATCACCTAGTTATTCTGATACAGGTGTAATTCCTGTTTCACTTCATTAGGATTGCAAATTGTAGCATTAATAGGTTCATCATGGCAGTGGTTACAATTTTAGCAAAAGAAAAATTGGTTTTAATCATTTTACAGCCAAAGCCTAAAAAAGTTTATCTGTATTATACAAAGTCTGTCGTACAGGAAAGGTGACTGATGTGAAATAAAATACAAGAGCTTTACTTTAATGGTTTTATTCAAAATAGGGTCCTTCTGAGTCAAAACACACAATTTGGATAATCAAGCCTTTGAAACTGCCTGCAGTACCATGCTCGTAGTGTCCTGGATATCTGAAATCATGCTGAAATGTTTTCCCTTCACCGCTATTTTCAGTTTTGGAAAAGGCCAGAAATCACGCATACGAATAAGGAACATGTATAAGCAACATTATACATTTTTGAGCCAAGAAACTGTGTACAATTTTGCTTCTTTGCAGCAGTGTATTGCCATGCAACAACCATGTTTCCTGATTCTGATGTTCAGGTTGAAACCTAACAACTGTCGCCCATAAACAATTTGAAACACCCAAGAAGTAACCTGTATTCACCATTTCCTCTTCTAGCGCAAATTCTTTTTTGATTATTCCTTTTGAATAAAAGAAAACAGAGAGCAGTGCCTTGACACACCTTTTCTGCAAGCATACTTTTCAAGGTCTCACAGATTCTGGACATTTCCATTCTACATGTACATACACACTCCACACGCTACCATATGTCGTGTAGCGGAGGCTACCCTGAACCACTACTAGCCATTTTCTTCCATGTTCCACTTATAAATACAGCGAGGAAAAAACAAATTTCTATAAGCCTCTATACAAGCCCTATTTTCTCATATTTTGTATTTGTGGTCCTTATGCAAAATATACACTGGTGTTGTAGAATCATTCTGCAGTCAGCTTCAAATTCCGGTCCTCTAAATTTTTTCAATAGTGTTCCTCAAAATGAATGTCACCTTCCCTCAAGGGATTCCAATGTGAGTTCCCAAAGCATCTCCTCAATACCTGCATGCTGACCAAACCCACTGGCAACTAATCTAGCAGCTTACCTCTGAATTGCTTTGATGTCTTCCTTTAATCCGACCTGGTGGGAAACCCAAACACTCTAGCAGTACTGAAGAAAGGTTCGCATTAGTATCCTATATCCAATCCCCTTTACAGATGAATCACACTTTCCTAAAATTCACTCAATATATCAAATGCAACTATTCGCCTTCCCTACAACAATACTTACATGTTTTTCCATTTCATGTCACTTTGCAATGTCACAACCAGATACTTAATCAAAGCGACTGTGTCGATCAGCACAATAATAGTGCTGTACTAAAAATTTACGGTGTTGTTTTCCTACTCATCTGCCCAAATTAGCATTTTTCTAAATTTATAGCAAGTTGCCAGTCAACACATCAACTAGAAATTTTGTCTGTCACCTTGTATTGTCTTGCAGTCACTAAATGATGACACCATCCAATACAACACAGCATCATCAGCAAACAGCTGTAAATTCCTGCTCACACTGTCTGTCAGATCATTTATGTATCCAGAGAGAGTAAGAGTGGCCCTGTCACATTTCCCTGGAGCCCTCCTGACAGTACCCTCTTTGACGATTACTCACTGTTGAGGACAACATACTTGGTTCTATTCCTTATGAAGTCTTCAAGACACTCACATATTTGGGAACTTCATTGACAGTCTGCAGTGGGCACCATTGTAAATGCTTTTCAGAAATCTAGGAATATGATATTGCAGGATGCCAAGTTGAGATTTGGACAAGCAATGCTTTCTAAAGCCGTGCTGATATGTGGACAAAAATTCTTCCATCTCTAGGAAATTTATTATATTCAAACTATGTTTGAGGATTCTGCAGCACACCAATATTAAGGATATTGGTCTATAATTTTGAGGATCTGTTCTTTTACCTTCCTTATATACAGGAGTCATGTATGCTTTCTTCCAGTTGCTTGAGAGTTTACGCTGGGCAAGAGATTCACAGTAAATGCAAGATAAGTAACAGGCCAATGCTGTAGAGTAGTCTGTAAAACCGAATTGGTATTCCAACCAGATCTGGTGACTTATTTGTTTTGAATCCTTTCAGAGCTTCTCTACATCAGGGGTGCATATTACTATGTCCTCCACATAGAAGTCTGTGCAATGGTCAGATGACAGTATGTTTGTATGAATCTCCTGCATGAACGATATCTCAAATGGGAAATTTAAAGCTTCGGCTTTCATTTTGCTATCTTCTATTGCTACACCACCCTTGTCAACGAGTGACTGGATAGAAACATTCGACTCCGTTAGCAATTTTATATAGGACCAGAATTTTCTTGGGTTCGGCGGTAGCCGAGCTTTGGTGCTTTGTAAGTGTCTCACACTGAAAACACCATGTTTCATCACCTGCTATGATGCAAAACATGACATCTGGGTCCCTAGCAACTGATCTTTTCATGTGTCTGGAGTGTTCCACACTCTGATATTTCTGATCGCTGGTGAGTGAGTGGGACAGAAAGCAAAAACAGCTCTTCTTGCCAAAATTTTCAGTGAGAACGTAGTGCACAGTTTTTTTAAGGAATTCCAGGAAGCTCCTCAGTTAACTTGGCAGATGCATAACCATCAGTTCATAGAATTTCATGTACTTTTTTAACATCACTGATGCTCCTGGACATAGACCATCTCCAGTGCTCTCTATACCACCACAAAACCCTGCATACAACTTGAAAATGTTTTTATGACTCTTTTTCTTCATACTATACACAGGTTGTATCATTTTGAAAGTGTTTGTGGCACTTTTACACAATTTAAAACAAAGCTTACTGTTCCCATATTGCTCCTTTCAACATCGAAGTTCAAAATATACTGTTAAAGTTTCAGTTATTACAAGCAGACTGATATAAAATCAGCCATTCTGTGGAATGCACTGTGTATTTGAGCACAATTAGTATGCCAATTATCATTTGCATTGATTCTCACATTTTGAATTTGAGAAAGAATTATTTATAGTAAATGATTGCAGTATCTTATCAAATATAAAGTTTCAAATAATGTAAGAAATTTGCTTAAAATGACTTGTGTGTAATTATATGACAAACAGGCAGCACATACTGCAACTGCGCTGTTTGTGGCTTTCATGGCATGTTCTTGTTGCTTGTCTCGTATTTTTGCACATACTGAGACAAAGTGGTATATCAACAGCAAGCATGATAACTACTTGTCTCACAAGGAAGGCCATGGCTTTACTTCTCTGTGGAAAAGGGTTCACACACTTGGATACAAATTCAGCAGCTACATCTTCCTGGCTGATGAATATAAGCAATCTTGTAGAAATATCTAGTTTCTGCAACCAAGTTCAGCCTAATGCACAGGAGACATTTTAAAACATCTCAGCTTTTTGCCAATGATAAATGTGCATTGCATAATCACCTTCAGGAGGAAAAAGTAGCACCTCATTCTAAACTATTCAGCTGCATGCACCAAATTTATCTGGTTGTAGTTATATTACATATGTGGAATTTTTATGTTAATTTTTCAATTTTGATAGAGTCTAGCAATTTTTTTTTTTTTTTTTTTTACTCCGTGAAACTATGGGCTCTTAATGGAATAATAAAATCTTTTGTGCATTCTGATTGAATTGGACTCCTGTCTTCCCCCTTGGGTGTAAAATTTCTCATTCAAAAATCAAAAACATTTGTGTTATAAGAGAGACCCTTTTTAACAGACTCCAAGACATATTTTAAGCTACTGACAGTC